>NC_091304.1:52199173-52319173 GCF_038502225.1 Cherax quadricarinatus
TACACTCAACTAATTAATACTCCAACCCGGATCACACAGTTCTCAGCCACCCTAATTGACCACATACTTTGTAACCGCTCTGAGAACATTAGTCAGTCAGGCGTCATTACCACAGGTCTTAGTGATCATTTCATCATTTACTGCACCAGGAAAATCACTAGGGATAGGATAGGCCTACACAGGACAATAAAAATGAGGTCAACTAGAAACTACAGTAAAGAAACACTGGTAAATAGGCTACACAATTGTGACTGGACAGAGATAACAAGTTGCACGGACGTAAACGACGCCTGGGAAAAATTCAAAACAATGTTCACTACCATCCTTGATAATATTGCACCAGTTAAAGAGGTTAGGATTAAACGAAGAACTGAACCCTGGATGAATACTGAGATATTAGATAATATGAAATTCAGAGACCAGCTGCTAAAAAGATTTAAAGCAAACAGACAGGATATTGCAGCACTAAATGAATTCCAAAGGGTGAGGAACAGAGTACAGAGACTTATAAAAGGAGCAAAGGAGCACTACTGCTCAAAAATTGAAGAGTATAAGCATAATCCCAGAAAGCTCTGGCAACAACTAAAACAGTTGGGGTATAGCCATAAGCCAGTAGATAGGTCTAACATAGTACTCACTATCGATAATGATGTATGCCATGAAACATCTAAGGTGGCAAATTGCTTTAATTCATACTACACATCTGTTGCATCAACACTAGTAAGTAAACTACCAGCTGCATCAAATACCTTTAACACAGACTCTGATAAGTTTCAAACATACTATACCAATAAAGGGGTAACCCCAAACAGTTGTCAACTAGTAAGTGTATCTCATGACTTTATTCAAAAAGAACTAAGCAGGTTAAACCCAACTAAGGGCACAGGCCCTGATAACATCCCGTCTAAGTTCCTAAAAGATGGTGCTTCTGAACTGTCAATCCCTATTGCTCACATAATAAATCTATCAATCACCACTAATACCGTACCGGAGGGGTTCAAGGAGGCCAGAGTTACTCCTATCTTCAAGAAAAATAGTAGGTCTGATGTAAGCAACTATAGGCCTGTTAGTATACTCAGTATAATATCTAAAATTCTAGAGAGGGCGGTGTATTCTCAAGTAGTTAAGTACCTTAATGACAACAACATTCTCCACAGCTATCAATCGGGCTTTAGAAGATCCTACTCAACCGACACCTCCCTTATTAATCTGATGGATTACCTGAGAACTGAAATGTCAAGGGGAACCTCATAGGTATGGTAACCTTAGACCTGCAAAAGGCCTTCGATACTGTCAACCACAATATATTATGTAATAAACTTCAAGCTATCGGTATAGGTTCTGTAGACTGGTTTAAGTCCTACCTTAGCAACAGGAGACAAATAGTCAAAATCAACAAAACAGAATCAGAACCCCTGCCGATAACATGTGGAGTTCCCCAAGGTAGTATCCTGGGTCCCTTATTATTCTTATGTTATGTCAATGATATGCCTATCAGTGTCAAGTGCAAACTCCTACTGTATGCAGATGACAGTGCTCTGTTAGTGTCAGGTAAAGACCCACAAGATATTGCTAATGTTTTAACACTGGAACTGGAGTCCTGCAGCAAATGGTTAGTAGACAACAAACTATCATTACACCTAGGGAAAACTGAAGCCATTCTCTTTGGCACGAAACAAACTGAGAAGGGTAAATAACTTTAATGTTCAATGTAATGGGGAGCCCATCACTTTGGTTTCATCAGTAAAATATTTGGGAATCCCCTTTGACCCATGCATGTCAGGAGAATTGATAGGGAACAGTGTAGTAAAGAAAGCGAATGCCAGACTGAAGTTCCTGTATAGACAAGCACAGTGTCTACCTACTGAGGCTCGCAGGACCCTATGTCTAGCCCTTATACAATGCCATATGGATTACGCTTGCTCTTCTTGGTACTCAGCCTTGACAAAAAAACTGAAAGATAGACTGCAAATCACCCAGAACAAAATCGTAAGATTCATCCTGGGGCTGGGACCAAGAGAACATGTAGGCCAGGATGAATTACAGCAGTTGGATATGTTGAATGTTGAAGACAGAGTAAAACAACTGAAGCTAAATCATGTTTATAAAATTGCTCACAAACAGTGTCCAGAATATCTTGCTGTCAATTTTGTCAAGGTTGGGAACCAAAGCAATCATAGTACTAGGGGGAGAGAGCACAACTTTGTAGTACCCACAGTCATTGGCCAGGCTTCAAACACCTTTTATTGTACAGCAATAAAGGAATGGAACAGACTACCCGCACATGTCAAAGCCAGTCATAGCATGAACCAGTTCAAGAAGAGTGCCAAAAAGTGTCTGATGAATGTAGCTACAGAAAGGGAGGGGAATGATTTTCTATTTTTTATCTAACATACGTGTAAATTTTACCTTATTCCTAGTAATGACCCTCGTATTGTAGATAGTCTTAATGACCCTCGTGTAGTAGATAGTCTTTTTAGTATGATAATAAGATGTAATCTTCATTATAGAATAATAAGAAAATATTATAACCTTTATATTATAATAATAAGGTAAAAGGACCCCAATGGAAATAAGTCACTCTGTCTGACTTTTTTGGGTTATCCTAGGTTCTCTACACATATGCTGCTATGTATGATAATTTTATGTAACTGTATTTGTGTATACCTGAATAAACTTACTTACTGACTCCAGGCTGAGGGACTGATTACCTCATACTCCTCCTCTCCTTACGCCTTCCTCTTTGTATTGGACTGATGAAGCCACTGTGTGGAGAAACGTTTCCTGAATAAAGATTCCCATATGCTGCATAAGTGTCTCAATCTTCAACTTGTCGGTTTTTCAACCATTCATCACAATATTAACTATACATACGATATCTGTCTTGGTGGAAGAGCTTATGTGTACAAACTGTCCACAGCTACCTCACTGGCAAATGTATTACAATGATTTCCCCCCCCTGTCTATTTGTGGTTCAAATATAAATTTTTATTTATTTATATCACCTACCCTAACCAACATGAAAAAAACATTACGCAGTAAAAAGAGGACTGTGAGATTAATCAGATGATCTTTATAAAAGTTATACCTAACAAATATTCCTAATACTCGTTTTCTACAAATATAAAAAATAACATTTGTTTTCTTTGTTCCGAATAACAGTTTAATCAACACAAAAATATACAGAAGACGACTAGTAATAATAATAATAATAATAATAATATCTTTATCTACTACAAGTACATGTACAAGGTATACAGACCATAGCTGACATCAATGACTTGCTACTATATAGAAGCCTCTTGTTATGCTGAGCATTTCCCGCAAATTAGGTCAGTTTTGTCCCAGGATGTGACCCACACCACTACAATGGATACATTACAAATCTTTTCATGGAACATTGCTTCCATCAGGAAGCGGTTGCCTGACTTACATCATATTAGTGCAACCAAGAATATTGATGTCATCTGTTTGCAGGAATGTAGACTGAAAGATGGAGCACCTCCACCAAACTTGCCTGGATATGCAGCTTATAACCTAAGGTCAACCAACTGTTGTGTGATGTATGTCAGAAAGAACTTGCCACATTCACTCCTTTCCTTGCAGAGTCGAGTTAACATGCAGTATCATGGTGTCAGAGTATATGCAGGCGATTTTTCCATAAACATTTTTAATCTCTATGCCCCAGCGAACCAGCTTCGACCTGATGCTTTACCAGATCGCATCAATAGTGAACCTACCATCATTCTTGGAGATTTTAATGCCAGACATAAGAATATTGGTGGGTCTATAACAAACACCAATGGAACTAAACTAGTGAAATTGCTAAATGAGCATGATAATGTTCGAATTGTGGGCACTACTAATTATTATTATTATAATCAAGGGGAAGCGCTAAACCCGGAGGATTATACAGCGCCTGGGGGGGGGGGATGTGGAAGGCAATCAGGCTTAATTCGGGGAACTGGAGCACAGATCCAATTTCCTAAATCAAGAGCCCCTCACCAACATCAAGGAACCTTCCTTGAGGGGTGGGCACTACTAAGCCTACTCACATATATGGTGGCATACTAGATCTGTGTCTTGGATTTAATACATCATATACGATGCATGACTCTGTCATAGTTGATGATCTTCTATCTGATCACTTCCCAAGACTAACAACTGTCAATCTTGATCACATCTCCAGCAATCAAGGAGCTAAATACAGAAGGAGGAAACTTATTCTCAAACCAGAACACAGAGACAACTTTATTAACCACTTTGATCAATGGTATAAGAATTACGAGCCCATTGGCACACAAAAATTTAATGATTATTTAATTACCACTATTGAGAGTGTTCTCACAGATCAAGTGGGCAGGAATAGTAAACAAAGACCCTCCACTATAAATAACAATAAAAACCAATGTAAATACTATAATGATCCACAGCTACGCAATCTAACACATGCAGCTAGGAGGATTGGTAAAGCATACCGTGAATGTAGAACCCCAGACCTGCTCAGAACGTTCCAAGCTGCACTAACAAATGCAAGGAATAGAAAGGAAGAACTTAGGCAACAGGAATGGGAACAGTTTGTTAGTGGATTAAATAGGTCCACCCCTTTGAGTTTGGCTTGGAAAGGTATAAATAAAATAACCAGGAAAAAGACTGGCAATGTTGCTCATCCCTTTCCTCTTGAAAAAGCAAATGACCTCATAAATGACTGGTCCAAAACATCCAGGCATGAAAACCTTCCATCTCATATTAGAAAAAATTTAGAGAGTACTTCTGAAGAAAAGTTGAACTGATTAATTTTATGAGCCAAAATATTGATGAGAGTGATTGCCTCTTTACCGAGTATGAATTAGATAATGCATTAACCAAAGGTCGATCAACTGCTCCTGGAGAGGATGGTATAACCTATGATATTCTCAGAACTCTAAGGCACGTGCCTGATAACCCTTTGTTGGCACTGTATAATCTCAGTTACATTGAGGGCGTTCTTCCTACTTCCTGGACCAATAGTCTCATTGTGCCTATCCCTGAGCCCCAACAGCCTGATACATTTAGGCCGATCTCCTTAACTAGTTGTCTTTGTAAAACTTTTGAAAGAATGATACTTAACAGACTGTACTACAGAATCAGACACCAACTTTCCCCCTACCTCTATGGGTTCATGAAAGGTAAAAGTGTGCAGAACTGTATTTCCACCTTTCTCACTGCACACACCTCTACTAGTTTTACCACTTTTCTTGATCTAAAATCTGCATTTGATATTGCGAACAGAGCCGTTATACTACATGAACTAGCCAAAATGAATATTTGTGGTAGCTTACTCTGCTGGATAATAGGATACCTGTCAAATAGAGTATCCTCTGTCCTTTACCAAGGCTTCAGAAGTGATTCTAAAGAAATGTCTTTAGGTACACCGCAGGGAGGAGTTCTTAGTCCCATGCTATTTAATATTCTGATTAATGCTCTCCTAAATGCTCTACCTGCCTCAACTAAACATATAGCTATAAGCTATGCTGATGATATCATGATCCATACAACAGGGCATAAGATGAATACCATTCTTAATGAAGTTCAAGCAATTTTTAATCTACTAGGCCTCATAATATCTTCCTCTAAAACAAAGATATTAACAAGCAAACGACATCCCCCACCCATCTATTTGCAGGGTGAAATCATTAGCTACGTTAAAACTTACAGATATCTTGGTGTAGATGTACCCTTTAACAAATCCACTATACCACAAGTAAACAAGAAATGCAAAGCTAGGCTAAATGCTCTCAAAGCTGTTGCTGGCTACAATCCCAACTATGGTGCTAATGTGAGAATCGTGAGAATGGTGTACATAGCCTATGTTAGGTCCTTAATTGATTATGCTGCTCCCATGTTGATATTAGCTAAAGAAAGTTCTCTCCGACCCTTGGAGTTAATGCAAAATGAAGCTCTCAGGATTATTCTTGGCTGTCCCAGATCTACAAAAGTTCTTAACATGAGGAAGGAGCTTGGTATTTCTAGTATCAGTGATAGGATTGTTGAGATTAACACTGTACTCGGTATTAGAATGTTGAGAAACGAACCAGACACTGTCACAATGAATCTTACCAAGTGTCTAGAGGTAAATACACACAGATCTAAATGGATTGTGAAAACGTGCAATTGCATTAAGTTTTATAACCTGCATGAACTGTATCACTGTAGGCAACAAGAGCATTTCACCCCTCCGTGGAAGATGTGCTCATTTAATATCACATACCTACAAGTCCCTCCCAAGAAGCTCATTGCTAGTAATCCCTTCCTTAAATCTCTTGTTAGAGCAACTGCTCAAGAAGAAATTTCTCACCTAGCTGGTAGTAATGACACTGAGCTTGACTCTATCATCATTACTGATTCTATGTTATCATTGAAGGCTCTTGACTCATATAATGACTCCAACAACATGCTCATTGGAGAAGCCAGGTATAGATACTCAAAAATTAGGGACAAAGGAATTAATGTACAATTGCTATGGATCCCATCACACATTGGATTACTCCTTCATGATAAAGTTGATGTTAGCCAAGAAGAGCACCCAGAAGGAGAATGTAGAATATAACTTTGGTATAACTGTGTCTAGCATTAGGAATAATATTAGGAGAGAAGTAAATAATGAAAATGATTGTTATAGGAATGCAGTTAGAAGCCTGAGTAGATCTATAACCCACTATCATAACATGAACGTAGATAAGTATGTTTATGGAGCAACTTGCAATGTGAACAGACTGACTGATGTTGTAGTGGCCAGACTTAGGCTTGGTTACAAGTACTTCTGGCAGTTTGGGAGACACACAGATGATGATCAAACTAAATGTAAATTATGTGATCAGGCATATGGTCACTCTCTTGAACACTATGTGCTTAATTGTCCACTTATTGAGGAATACAGAGACAGACAGTATAATAACCTATGTGACATGTCAAGATATCTTATTAATGAAAATAAGATACCAGATATACTAAGCAAATTTCCTAAATTTGCTTGTAACAGATAAATGAACTATAGATATGTAGATATAAATCCATATGTATTCCTGTTAACCCTTTGGGGCCTAGTTCCTAGGCCTTTTGTGTATCCATATGCTCTCGCGCTACCGTCCACAGGATGGATATGGGGTGCACAATAAAATAGCCACTTCGGTGGCAAAATCTAAAAAAAATCTAACCACACCAGTCCACTAACACCCAGGTACCCATTTTATACTGATGGGTGAACAGGGACAGCAGGTGTCTTATGGAAACACGTCCCTAATGTTTACCAGCCGTACCGGAGATTCGAACTCCGGACCTCAGTGTGTGAGTTAAGTGCGCTGGCGATCGAGTTAAGAACAGTATAAGATTTTGTTTGGATTATTAACCCTGAGTGTTAATAATCAAGTATGCATTTAAGTAAATAAGATTTAATAAATGAACATTACGCATATTTAGCCTGATGTAATTCAGTAAAGTCAAATATTATGATTTATTTCTGATCAGAAAAGACGTTCTCCATTTAGTATACAGAAATCAACTTGATTAATAAAATTAGCATATTAAAATTTACACATTCTAGAATCAAGGCAAAGCTTTTTCTGAGGAAAACATTAAATGTTTAATGCCTCGCAAAAGTCATTCTATGGTTATCGCATAGAATCCAACAAAATATGCAAACTGAAGACTAAACCAAGAAATTGCTCATCCATTTCATGAGACGAATCAGCCATTAAAGACTGATGCTATACACAATTGTTGCATTTCACTAGAAAATAATCACCCGCTCTCCTACATACCTTAACCTTCGCCTCGATATCCACATGAAAAGCTAGTTATTGCTTTTAATAACCTATCACCTATTCCTTGCATTTGCCACGTCTATCTCATTACTCCTTATCTTTATCTCAGTATTGTTCACTTACCTCCAGGGGTCGACGGGACACAGAAAATGCAGTCATGATGACAATTTCAGCAACTAAGTTGACAGGTGACAAGTTGATCATGAATCTACAAGACAACTTCGACTGTCAGCTCCACCTGGTCCACAAGAAGTTACCAGAGCACACACAGGTTATGGCACTGAGAAAAGGGAGAAACAAAATAGAAACCTAACAGGTTGACAGAAGTTAACCTATTAATCCCAGTGGATTACTGACCCTTGAGAGAATCAAATTCAAATACTTTATTTTATGCAGCATTACAGATAATGTAGTTTACATGTAATAAAATACAAGCATGCAATGCATTTCGGGCAAAAATCAAGAATAAAATTATTGCTGTCTTACCACCCGCTCACCAGGTCAACAACAATAGTTCCTGCCAGGGGAGCTAGGCGGCGCTGATGTTCAAACACCATCCCAAGTAGTACAGTGATGAACCACCACTCGTAGTCTCTTTAACACTCAATAATACATAGTTATATATACAGTGCCTGAACCTATACCTCACAGCACCATGCCTACTCCTTGATATTTCCCTATTGGTAAGGTTTGCAGTTTCTGTACTCTGTGTCTGGTCATTATGTCCCTTCCTAATATTCATTATCTCACATTTGCTGCGGCTGAATTCAAATAACCACGTTTCTAATCAATCTTGCAGTTTATCCATGTCCATTTGTTTTAATCCTTCTCATTTGTTTTACATCGCCACCCCTCAAGGAAGGTTCCTTGATGTTGGTGAGGGGCTCTTGATTTAGGGAATCGGATCTGTGCATGCTCCAGTTCCCCGAATTAAGCCTGAATGCCTTCCACATCCCCCCCCAGGCGCTGTATAATCCTTCGGGTTTAGCGCTTCCCCCTTGATTATAATTTACATCGCCAGCATATAGAGCTACATTTGATTCAAAATTATTTGGTTCTAATAGTGATTCATGTGGAACCCTGCTTGTCACTCCTCATTCCGACAATCTGACAATCACTGTTTCATTTTGTTAAGATATTCTTTGATTCACCGGAGTACATTCTCTGTTATTTCTGTCTTCAAGTCAAGTTTTTATCCTAATCTCTTCTAAGATACAGTATCAACTGCCTTTTTGCAGTCCAAGAATATGCAATCCACGTATCCTTCTTTCCTGCCTCACTTTGACATAGATCTGCAGCAGGTTAGTAAGACATGATTTGTTATCTCTAAACCCTTGTTAATTACTGTTTATGTAATCACTTCCTTCCGCTCTCCCTCTGACTATCTTCTTCACTACCTTACATAGCATGCATGTCAATGATACTGGTCTGTAGTTAAACGCTGTCTACTCTCTCCTTTCTTCAATATTGGAATTACGTTCGCTGTTTTCCAGGTTTCTGGCAATCATCCAGTATCTATTGACTTTTAATACAAGCTAATGGTTCAAACAGTGGTTCTGCTCCCTCCCACAAAATCCATCGTGACACCTTATCAGGTGCCATTGCCTTCTATATATTCAGGTCACTCTCAGGTTCGTTTACCTCTTCCCCTGTTATGCATGTTTTACAGAGCTCGTCAGTGTACCCTTTGCTCTAGAACTCTCTGGTATTGCCCCTTTTTACACTGAGTACACCTCTTTAAATCGTTTGTTCAACACTTCACAGACTTCCTTGTGGTTACTAGTGAGCTCTCCACCTTCCTTCTTAAGTTTAATTACCTGGTCTTTTGTTATCGTCTTATTTGATGTGACTGTGAGGTAGTTTTGGCTCAGTATACTTTTCCTGCCATGTCATTCTCAAATTGTCTCTCAGCCTCTTTCCTCCCCCTCGTTTATTCGTGTGTCTCTTCTGATCGTTTGTCTTTTAACGTCAGTTGTAGTGTGTGTGTGTGGGTGTGTGTCAGTTACCATTTTGTCCTAGGCACATGTCGATTAGACACTAGGCCTGTTGTATATGCGTGCGCGTGTGTGGGGGGGGTGCGTAGGGTACGTGTGTGTGTGGGGCGTGTGGGGTGTGTGTGGGGTGTGTGTGGGGTGTGTGTGGGTGTGGGGCGTGTGTGGGGTGCCTGTGTGTGTGTGTGTGTGTGTGTGTGTGTGTGTGTGTGTGTGTACTCACCTAGTTGTACTCACCTAGTTGAGGTTGCGGGGGTCGAGTCCGAGCTCCTGGCCCCGCCTCTTCACTGATCGCTACTAGGTCACTCTCCCTGAGCCGTGAGCTTTATCATACCTCTGCTTAAAGCTATGTATGGATCCTGCCTCCACTACATCGCTTCCCAAACTATTCCACTTACTGACTACTCTGTGGCTGAAGAAATACTTCCTAACATCCCTGTGATTCATCTGTGTCTTCAGCTTCCAACTGTGTCCCCTTGTTACTGTGTCCAATCTCTGGAACATCCTGTCTTTGTCCACCTTGTCAATTCCTCTCAGTATTTTGTATGTCGTTATCATGTCCCCCCTATCTCTCCTGTCCTCCAGTGTCGTCAGGTTGATTTCCCTTAACCTCTCCTCGTAGGACATACCTCTTAGCTCTGGGACTAGTCTTGTTGCAAACCTTTGCACTTTCTCTAGTTTCTTCACGTGCTTGGCTAGGTGTGGGTTCCAAACTGGTGCCGCATACTCCAATATGGGCCTAACGTACACGGTGTACAGGGTCCTGAATGATTCCTTATTAAGATGTCGGAATGCTGTTCTGAGGTTTGCTAGGCGCCCATATGCTGCAGCAGTTATTTGGTTGATGTGCGCTTCAGGAGATGTGCCTGGTGTTATACTCACCCCAAGATCTTTTTCCTTGAGTGAGGTTTGTAGTCTCTGACCCCCTAGACTATACTCCGTCTGCGGCCTTCTTTGCCCTTCCCCAATCTTCATGACTTTGCACTTGGTGGGATTGAACTCCAGGAGCCAATTGCTGGACCAGGTCTGCAGCCTGTCCAGATCCCTTTGTAGTTCTGCCTGGTCTTCGATCGAGTGAATTCTTCTCATCAACTTCACGTCATCTGCAAACAGGGACACCTCAGAGTCTATTCCTTCCGTCATGTCGTTCACAAATACCAGAAACAGCACTGGTCCTAGGACTGACCCCTGCGGGACCCCGCTGGTCACAGGTGCCCACTCTGACACCTCGCCACGTACCATGACTCGCTGCTGTCTTCCTGACAAGTATTCCCTGATCCATTGTAGTGCCTTCCCTGTTATCCCTGCTTGGTCCTCCAGTTTTTGCACCAATCTCTTGTGTGGAACTGTGTCAAACGCCTTCTTGCAGTCCAAGAAAATGCAATCCACCCACCCCTCTCTCTCTTGTCTTACTGCTGTCACCATGTCATAGAACTCCAGTAGGTTTGTGACACAGGATTTCCCGTCCCTGAAACCATGTTGGCTGCTGTTGATGAGATCATTCCTTTCTAGGTGTTCCACCTCCACTGTGTGTGTGTGTGTGTGTGTGTGTGTGTGTATGTGTGTGTGTGTGTGTGTATGTGTGTGTGTGTATGTGTGTGCATTCTGTATGCATGCATTCTGTACCTGGAGTTTACCTGGAGAGAGTTCCGGGGGTCAACGCCCCCGCGGCCCGGTCTGTGACCAGGCCTCCTGGTGGATCAGAGCCTGATCAACCGGGCTGTTGCTGCTGGCTGCACGCAAACCAACGTACGAGCCACAGCCCGGCTGGTCAGGAACCGACTTTAGGTGCTTGTCCAGTGCCAGCTTGAAGACTGCCAGGGGTCTGTTGGTAATCCCCCTTATGTATGCTGGGAGGCAGTTGAACAGTCTCGGGCCCCTGACACTTATTGTATGGTCTCTTAACGTGCTAGTGATACCCCTGCTTTTCATTGGGGGGATGTTGCATCGTCTGTCAAGTCTTTTGCTTTCGTAGTGAGTGATTTTTGTGTGCAAGTTCGGTACTAGTCCCTCTAGGATTTTCCAGGTGTATATAATCATGTATCTCTCCCGCCTGCGTTCCAGGGAATACAGGTTTAGGAACCTCAAGCGCTCCCAGTAATTGAGGTGTTTTATCTCCGTTATGCGCGCCATGAAGGTTCTCTGTACATTTTCTAGGTCAGCAATTTCACCTGCCTTGAAAGGTGCTGTTAGTGTGCAGCAATATTCCAGCCTGTATGCATTCTGCCTCCACTTCTTCACTCTCCAGATTGTTCCACTTCCTGAAAACTTAAAGGCTGAAGAAGTACTTTCTAACATCTCTACGACTTAACTGAGTTTTAACTTCCAGTTTTATCCCCTTGTTTCTGTGTCGAATGTGTACTCACCTATTTGTGATTGCAGGGGTCGATTCACAGCTCCTGTGTGTGTGTATGAATGAGTATATATGTGTGTATGTTCAATACCTTAAAATATACGTATTAAATTCCCTTACAATATGTCTTGCCCCAGGAGCGTCCATTCCACTAACAGAGGTTCCAACCCTCCAAAAACTTGACTCTGTCGTAACCTTGTTTTTGTGCCTACTCTTCCCTGAGTACATAAAACGTATTGACCATTGTGGGTCCCCGCCGACGAGAGTAAAGAGCAGGTGAGTAAGAGGGTTATTTTCTGGCTCCCTCGGGAATATCTAGACCACCCAGTTTTCCAATTCTTTTACGATCAGAGTCAAGAGGGCTTTTTATCCATTATAACTTTGTTGGGAGTGGAAAGGGGATCTGAGCTGGGAAACTATATATTTTTTCAAAAAAACGATAATATAGAGTGAGATTTTTAAACAAAAACTTCCATTCATTTCCTTACATCAAATCCTGTTGCCATTTCATTCTCTAAGTGCTGAATTGCCCCTAAGGGTTTAGTACTTCCCGACGAACTAGATGTACTTCCGTTGCAGTGCTATCAGAGAAAGGTATTTATATATTCCACAAGCCCAGCCACCTCTGTCTCACTGCATGCTGAAGGAATAGTGCAGGGTGGGAAGGTTACGTAAGGTTCGTCAGGAAATAGGACAAGTGTTTCCTGACGCGGGTCCTAGTCAGCTGATGACTCGCCGTTGGAGCTTCTGGTCTTTGACCTCTCCACCCCTTGAAAATTAAGGTCATAGTTATAACCATTTAGTGAGGGTGGTAAGAAACTTGTTATGCATCAAAATAAAAAAAATAAGCGTTTATACACGTCTCTGTGTATGTAGAGGTATTCTGCAGTTATAATAATAATAATAATAATAATAATAATAATAATAATAATAATAATAATAATAATAATAATAATCTTTATCTCTACAAGTACATGTGTAAGACATACACACCATACCTGACATCAGTGACATACTACCATATAGAAAGCCGCTTGTTTTGCAGAGGATTTCGGGCAATTTAGGACAGTTTTGTCCCCAGGATGCGACCCACACCAGTCCACTAACACCCAGGTAACTAGTTTACCACTAGATAAACATGGACAGCAGGTGTCTTAGGGAAACACATCCAAAGGTTTCCACCTGTACCAGGGATCGTACCCCACACACTCAGTGTGTGACCTGAGTGCGCTAGCAGATTCCGTTGATTTAAAGTTTTTAAAAAATTTTACTAATCTGAGAAATTCGCTTGTTCAGGAAACTGAAGTTAATGGATACTCTCGTGTCTGTAAGACTCACCAGCCATTAAATACTGAAGTCTTCACAAGAGGAAGACCGAAGCTGATTTAATGTCACACTATTTTACAGGTCAACTGGTCAGGTGTTCTGCACACTGCTATTTTACAGGTCTACTGGTCAGGTGTTCTGCACACTGCTATTTTACAGGTCAACTGGTCAGGTGTTCTGCACACTGCTATTTTACAGGTCAACTGGTCAGGTGTTCTGAACACTGCTATTTTACAGGTCAACTGGTCAGGTGTTCTGCACACTGCTATTTTACAGGTCAACTGGTCAGGTGTTCTGCACACTGCTATTTTACAGGTCAACTGGTCAGGTGTTCTGAACACTGCTATTTTACAGGTCAACTGGTCAGGTGTTCCACACTGCTGTTTCTCTCCACCGGAATCGAATTAGAAGACAGTTTTTTTTTTTTTTTTAGCGTTTGAATCTACGCCGCTTTTTTTTTTTTTTTTTTTAATTTATCGAAGCCATTCTAGGATACTGAGAATGAGATCAACAACTTTAGTCACGGGGCGCCTGCATATGTTAAATATTCCAAAAGTGTTACCCTGGTTAAAGATATTATTATTATTATTATTATTATTATTATTATTATTATTATTAGTTACCGTAGCCGATCGAACGAAATATCGTAGTATGAGCAAAATAACAATAGGGGTGGAAACGTGGGCGTGTTTCCTTACACCTGTTGTTCCCGTTCACCTACCAAGCAAGTAGGTACCTGGGTGTTAGTCGACTGGTGTGGGTGGCATCCTGGGGGACAAGACTGAGGACCACAATGGAAGTAATAGAGAGTCCTCGATGACGCACTGAATTACTGGGGTTATCCTGGGTGGCTAACCCTCCGAGGTTAAAAATCCAGACAAAATCTTATCGTATCTCCAAAGACTAATGCACGTTAACTTCATCAATCAAAACCAAAAATTGATTTCCAAGGAAAACTCCACAAACTGAGCCAAAAAAATGTCATTGTAGGAATTCTTTTAACACTTTACTCCTGTGAGAGTTAATAAAGTCGTACAGAGATGGTCATGTTTTATTCGTCAGGAAATAGGATAACATTCCTTATTTAAAACACGAAGGATCCCCATATAGTTTACTAGGATTCCTACAGAGAAATTGTATACACTGTTAGGAGAAGAGATGTTGGAAAATATGTTAGTGATAGAATGATGTTCATTATTTAGTAGCTGATCATATTTTCAGAGAAAGTTAGGTTAGGTTAGGTTAAGTTAGGTTAGGTTAGGTTAGGTTAGGTTAGGTTAGGTTAGGTTAGGTTAGGTTAAGTTAGGTTAGGTTAGGTAAGTTTCGTCAGGAAACAGGACAAGTGCTTCCTGAAGCGGGTTTTAATCATATGATAACCCGTTATTGGAGCTTTTGGTCATCTGACCGAGGCCTTCCACTGGCTTTCCCCTCCACCCATTTAAAAATCAAGTTTTCAATTTTCAGAGACAGTGTTATGCAAAGGACCCCAATGAAAGTTAGTCACTTTTGTCTGATTTTTTGGGGATTATCCTAGGTAGTTTACACATATTTTAATCTATGTATGATAATCGTATTTATGTGTGTCTGTATCTAAATAAACTTACTTAAATACCGGCGTGAGGTTAAAGACTGACACAGGGAAGATAGAAATGAGATGGTTGGTAGTGGTTGCTTCCAGATCACACTTCTAGCTTAACTCATTCTCAAATAAAAACAAAAAAATAAATACTTAACCCAGTGACTTATTGGTGATGCTGTTATCTTCACAGTAGCTTCTAATACCTCTCACATGGACCAATAAGCCAGTAAATAGCTTCTACAATGGCATCAAGGAGCTTTTAAACCTTAAAACATGGCTTAAAGAAAGCTTACATTGTAAATACAATGAAATTTTCGGTGTTCACCTCTTGTGACCTCGTAATTATAAATATCTCATTTTTCTGAAAATCTCACAATGCCTGGAAAAATTAATTACAGGAAACCACTGTTTAACAGATACAGTGAACCATTGTTATAACGCCTTGTAACATGGCCTCAATGCATCAACTGCTTAATCATTTTTGTAAAAAAAATGCAAGTCTCTGAATTACCTTTAAATGGATATGAATGATTCGCACGTAAGACAATAGAAATAATTTTTTGAGTTGTTAAAGTCTTGATCAAGTTCAGATCATAACAGATCGAAAAGTTCCAATAATATGAGCTTGTTCTGTGAAGTTCCTTTTCTTTCACTAAAAGCGGCACCATGGCATTTAGTTCCGATGATTTGTACTGTTTTTATTTTTTACCGCTGGTACAAAGCGTCATAAAGTAAATAGCAGGAAGGGGACTTCAACCTGTTAGAACCCCCACACAATTTCCCCTCATCTAATTTCGTTTGATGTTGAACTCATTGCTCTCATTCCAACTGTGGACACATACCAAAGATCACTCGCTTCACTTTTGAGCCATGACGTTGCAATCGGATGCCAGGCGTCTCATTGTATTTTCTTTCTGCAATTTGCATCGACATTAATTCCGGATAAAAGAGAAACACTGGAATAATGTGGCAATTACGGAATTGTCTGCAAATCCGTTGAGTCGTTTCCTCACATTGTTAGTCATTTCTACTTTGATATTCCTTGACAAATATTTGCTATATCGTTTCTTTACTCTACTAAAATGAGATTTCCTGATCAGAGCGAAAGCAAGATACACCATTTAATAGATCGATATCACGAATTAATAAATATTCACAAAGGGTAACAGTACAAGAATTACATTTGCATAATGTTTTTTTTTTTTGGTTCTGATATTTTTCATGCGTTTTATGTGCATTTCGTCCTTTCCGGTTTCCATACACTGGTTAAAAGTTAGAAAAAAAAACATGGGGATGAATCGGATTAAGTTTTAAGGCTGTAAATTGATGTGTTGGAGTGCGTATGAGAGGAAGAAAAGTTGACAAAAAAAAAACAGAGAACAAGTCGAGGTGTTTTTATACAAAAGAAAAGAGCAGGTAAAAACAAGCGATTCAATAGAATAAATCTGTTGAGCATAACTGGTAAACCATACCACGGGCGGGATTGAACCCGCGGCAATCGTGTCATTACGATTTCGTGAGTCATAACTGGTAATGCTAAGTTTTTGGATTCAGGTCATAATGGAAGTTTTTGGACTCAGAATGATTAAAAAGAGAAAAGGAATGATTGCCGTAGAAGAGAGAGAGAGAGAGAGAGAGAGAGAGAGAGAGAGAGAGAGAGAGAGAGAGAGAGAGAGAGAGAGAGAGAGAGAGAGAGAGAGAGAATTTATAAAGGCGATGGGTGATGGGATTAAGTTTTTTCTCCATCGGTAATAAGTTTTTGCAGCTCTTGCATTTATGAATTTAGCATGCATTAAAAAATTGATAATTATGCAAAATAAAATAAAATTTAAATTGTCTAATGGAATCAATGTAGACCATAAGCTACTAAAGTGGACACTTCTTGCTAACAAACGCGAATGTATAAGCTGCCAGATAACCATCACATGGTTTAAATGTTAAATGAAGATCACTGGCATTTTGGTTACAAATTTACATTAACAAGCTGGTATAAACCTTGGTAATAAATACCGACAAGTTGGTTTAGAAAGACACGTAAGCAAACAGTGTTTGCTTACGTGTCTTTCTAAACCAACATTAAGAAGCTACTCACAGGGGTCGGTAAACTAAGACCCGCGGGTCGGATATGACCCGCCGCCTAATTACATTTTACAATATATGCGTGTATTATAATAAATAAATTCGAAAATGTTGTTATTTTATCTTGTATACATATCCTTAATTTTACTACATTGTCTTGGCTCTTAAAGTTTAAAACGTTTACATTCTGGCTCGTTTCTTAGAACAAAAATTTTGTGCCGACCTCTGCAGTCTAGAGCATGATGCTTCCTTTGCCCGACACTGAGAATTCAACCCAGGCAAAACATGCTCAGCTGAGGATGGAGTATCTTAAATGCGTGAGAATGAACAAGGAAAACAACAGGTCCACAGTGTGGAAAACAAATGGTACAAAATATATTCAGACAAAGCAAATAAGGCCTTCAGATTTCAGGTCATGCGCTGACATTTACTCTAACTAGTTGAAATGACATATTATGAAGTGCTAGTGGAAGACCTGTCTCCTCCTCCTAGATACAGTTCTGTCTCCTCCTCCTAGAAACAGGTCTTTACTGGAGAAGATCATGATTCTTCTGCAATGAGTCGAGTCCTCAGACACCAGTGCCATATACAAGCTCAATGGGACTGTACCCAAATGGCTCTTGTTAACCTTCCCTCATGTCAGACTTAATGTCCATCACATGTGCTCTCAACATACTTTTAATTGTCAAGTGGAAATATTCAAAAGTGCTTTTACTTTCACTGTGATATGCAAAAGAGGCGTCTTTGGAAATGACCAGCTGGGAAAAACTTCCCGAAAGAACTTGGAGGTAAAGTTCAATTCCTGTCAGATTAGATTTCTCACGGTACCTCTCAACGGTACCCCTCAACGGTACCCCACAACGGTACCCCTCAACAGTACCCCTCTTTGTGAAAAGAATCTCACCGGAGCCTGTATAGAACCCACTCAAACCTATTTTAAAGTTGTCACTTTGATATATCTTGTGGTGAAGATACTTTCAACATTTAAATACCACTAACTGTTGTGATTCATTCATGCTCTGTCAGTACCGATGGACTGATATTATTAAGTCAAAACAAAGGTGTCGGCAAATATTTCCTCATAACTTCATAACGAAAGCATTTCATCGTCTTCTGCCTTGTTATTTATGCCTGAATTAAAAGCAAGAAATTATACCAAAGAATTTGAAATTGTGTACTATATGCAAAAAAAAAAACAAAAATGTAAATCATTATTTCTTATTAACCTGTCACCTCTCACTCCAAATATTAAAACGTCTCTGATATTTCTGTGACACAAGAATATGTTCACAAGGTCCTCTGTAACGCAACGTATAACAGGGGAACACTAGCATGATACATATAGAACAGAAGAACACAGGAGAAACATGAGAAAAACACGGAACAAAAGAACATCAGAACATGGGTGGGACATTCTCTCTCTCTCTCTCTCTCCCCTTCCCCATTGTCGTTTTGCTATTTTCCTCTCCGTCCTTCTTTCATTCTCCCTCACGCCTGTCCCCTTTCCTCTCTTATAATTTGTCACCCTCCCTCTCGCTCTTACTCTCTCCCCGCTTCCCATCAACTACTACTACTACTCCTCCTTCCCCTTCTAATTCTCGTCCTTTTCCTCCTCTTGCACCTTTAACTTCTCTTGCCTCTCTTCCACCTCTTTCCCATGGGTAATTAAAGTAAGATTACTCCTCGGCCTAGTACTGTAATGTCCCTGGGGATCAACACCATCAACAACGTAATTTTAAGACTCCTTGCCAAGTTGAACGAGGCTTGAGAATAATCTCAAAGTTTTACCATTATCAAGGATAGTGAAGCTGACAAGGTGCCAGCGAGGTTACTAATATATTTTGCTATCTTCCACCTACGTAGTGTAATATTATTAGCCCAACCCAACTGGGACGACTGTTTTTTTTTTTTTTTTTTTTTTTTGCACATTACTGACTAGCTTATATTTTTTTTATTTTCTTGACTTTTATTACTTCATGATTTTTTCTTTTAGTGAAGTTTAATAAGATTATTTTTATTGATTTTGATGTTTGGTAAAAGTGAGGAAGGGGTTTGGCTTCTGTTTGTACATTTAAAAGGAGCAAAATAAATAAATTTTCCCCACTGCAATGGAAATTTTAAACATGGTATAAGGAAATGTGTGAGTGGAGTTAAGAGGGTCTAGAGGGCAGTGTATAAACTTGATGTGGGTCAGTTTGCGCCTGGATACGAGAGGTTTGGTGCACCATCATCGCTCTGAGATACAGCTCCACTAACAGCTCAAAAGTCCTAAGCAGGTTTCCTTCCTTCCCATTGGTTCGCGCAACCACTAAAAGCCATCTTCGCGTCGTCTGACTGTGGCTGGTCGACCAATAGCAGCTCTGCAACAGAACTAAACATTGTTGACCTCTGCTAGCACATCAAGAATACTGTGGTGCTTGCAAGGAAAAAACTGAAACTATCTCAAGACTGTGAACTTCATTTCTTTACCTCCCACACGCTCGCTGCAACAGAGTAAGGTGTAAAGACAACAGTTTTGTTGTGCTGTATGTGTGTTGTTGTTTGTTGACAACAATGAAAACATCTCCAATGATAATAAAATCTGCTATTTGTTTTTGTTGGGTGAAAAGCCGTCTCACCATCACAGTGCTTCAAGAAACATCTAAATAATTTTTTTTTTCACAGCTGCATGTTAATACTACTTCTGTTAAATATCCCGTCTATGTTTATTGGCATTTAATTAACTGTAAATACTTAAATATCACTTGATGATCTAGTTAATTTTGCATCTTGACATTATTTTTGACTACCACTGTAAATAAAGAATATAATCACCTATTTTGGTCATAAAACACACAAATTCAGACTTACTGTATTGTGCCTGTATTCTTATATTAAAGGTAATGCTTCAGTGTACTGGAGCATCTAGTGAAATCTCTGTCACTCCTGCAACTGTGCCAGAATCATTGTAGTGAGTACCCTGTGTATACACAATTCTCTGTCTCTGACGTCTGGTCAGAACGCCAATACAACAGTCAACTATCTGGCTGCGATGGACAGCTGGGTGAATATTGCTCCACTTAGGGAATATACCTCTCTTAAATGACCATCTCGGTGACCCAGACACATGTCCTGTTACTACTTGTGTTACATGTGTCATGCTAATACTTGTGTTACATGTGTCATGCCAATACTTGAGTTACATGTGTCATGCTAATACTTGAGTTACAATAGTCATGCTAATACTTGAGTTACATGTATCATGCTAATACTTGTGTTACATGTGTCATGCTAATACTTGAGTTACATGTGTCATGCTAATACTTGTGTTACATGTGTCATGCTAATACTTGAGTTACATGTGTCATGCTAATACTTGAGTTACATGTGTCATGCTAATACTTGTGTTACATGTGTCATGCTAATACTTGAGTTACGTGTCATGCTAATACTTGTGTTACGTGTGTCATGCTAATACTTGTGTTACATGTGTCATGCTAATACTTGAGTTACAAGTGTCATGCTAATACTTGAGTTACAAGTGTCATGCTAATACTTGTTACATGTGTCATGTTAATACTTGTGTTACATGTGTCATGCTAATACTTGAGTTACATGTGTCATGCTAATACTTGAGTTACATGTGTCATGCTAATACTTGAGTTACAAGTGTCATGCTAATACTTGTTACATGTGTCATGCTAATACTTGTGTTACATGTGTCATGCTAATACCTGTGTTACATGTCTCATGCTAATACTTGTGTTACATGTATCATGTTAACACCTGAGTTTCACTCTTACTTTCCGTACGTCACCTCAAGACTTCCTCCACAATCAACTCTCGTCTCAGGTGAAAGTCATCAATTACTCTTATTATATATCAAATAATAATCAGTGACACGTTAATCATATACTTCAGTCTTAATGCCTTAACTAAACATAAATCACATCTCAGTAAGCTGTTTTTACGCTTTTCCGTTAATTATCTCTATGACGCCAGCCCGACACACCCATCAAATGGGGTGACCAATCACCGCATTACATAGATTCTCTTTTATGTCTCCGCCAAGTTATCTGGAGGACATTAGTTTTTTTTGTTTAAAAAAACTATCACTTAATTTTAATAATATATATTTAATATATATATATATATATATATATATATATATATATATATATATATATATATTAAAAATATAATAATTTAATTATATTATACCTAAATTCATTCTTAATTTTAATAATATATATTTAATATATATATATATATATATATATATATATATATATATATATATATATATAATATAGGGAGGTACCACCTCTAGAACTGTTATAGGGACCCTCATCCTCAGAGAAAAGAATAAACTTGCTTCAGGGAAAACTCAATATTCTCCCTGAAGCTGTTTGAGAATTTTCTCCTACCACCCCCTATGTTATGTATATATATATATATTATTTAAAGACAAAATACATTGACAGAACATTCACAAAAGTACGATACAAAGTAAAACAACATAGGTAACTCAGAGCTACATCTCGAATACTTCGTCCAGCTCCCCGGCGGTGGGCCGCATGCCCAGAATGCTGCAGGCATTTCCTCTCTGGATCGCAACACTGAGTCTCTGGAAGAGGAAGCTGGACGCCCTGTGGTCCTTTGTTTCTATGATGAGCTTTTCACCCAGCTCTATTAGGAACTTTAGAGCACATTTGCCCCATGCTCCAAGGGTCTCTGACCCTATTGGGATGAAGTTATAGCAAGGGGGAAGGTCTTCATATTTGCGGATCTTCTGAGTCTCCCTGTGGCTGGCAGCTCCACCCCCTTCCACTACGGAGTATGGCAAGTAGGTGTCTGCCAATGTGGCGGCACATGTGTAGTCCCAGGCAATCTGCTTTCCATCCTTCCAAGGTAGCATAGTGGCTCCATCAGGACGCTTTAGACTTCCGTCAGACCTCTGCACTTGGGGTTCCCGTTGAGCTGGGCAACGGGCTGTGGCGAGGCTTCTCTTTATGATATCACTGACCTCCTCATGCCTGGGATACTTCCCTTCTGCTGTTTTACCTAAGTATATATATATATATATATATATATATATATATATATATATATATATATATATATATATATATATATATATATATATATATATATATATATATATATATATATATATATATATATATATATATACTTAGGTAAAACTGGTCAGTTAGCAAGAACTCGTTTGAAATTAAGTCCTTTCTAAAATTTTCTCATACGTTTAAAGATACATTTTTTAATTTATGCTAATGTAAAAATCAATAATTTTGTACCTAACCTTATTATAAAAAGCGCAATTTAATTTAGCCTAATCCAACTAAATATAGTTTAGAAAAGTTTACAATACTTTGATAATAAACAAACACAATGAAATATTTTTTTTCGTTAGGTTCAGAATGAGTTTTTGAGAAATTATTGTATACACAAATTTTCGCTTACTTTATTCGGCAAGAAGAGCATTGCTATTTAAGCCAAAACCGCAAGAGTTACCTATTCGACTCGACATATATATATATTTGCATACGTTATAAAATATGAAAATCTTCCCACAGCCTCGAGCGAACACAGGTTAAATGAAAAAAAAAGTGTAGCGAGAGTGTTGATAAGCTGCAAGAAGTAGGGTGCGGGAGGTGATAAGAGTGAGTGATGGGGAGGGCAGACCACACCACGAAAAATACTTAGTAGAAACACGTTTAAAACCCATTATTAAGGATAAGATACTGTTTAATGTGGCGTTTGATGGCGCGCCTCCGCCATTATATCCAGGCTTTACAAGGCACGGAGACTAGACCAACATGTTGACACCAGTTTCCACGGTTGGTGAAGTAACAGGCGAGTATAATGACATCACGTGAGACCTAAATAGCACGTGATGAATGCCCTAGACCCGTTCATGAGGAAGTGTATAGCAGCAACACCTGCAGCAGAAGCAGTAACAGCAGTAGCACTTGCAGTAGAAACAGCAGTAGCATCACCTGCAGTAGTAGCAGCAGCATCACCTGCAGTAGTAACAGCAGTAGAAGCAGCACCTGCAGTAGTAACAGCAGCAGCAGCACCTGCAGTAGAAATAGCAGAAGCAGCAGCACCTGTAGTAACATCAGCAGCAGCAGCAGCACCTGCAGTAGTAACATCAGTACAACGTACACAGGTGTAGATATGGCCTGCACACCTGTCACGCGGGGTTCGAAACGTGGATTGGTAATAAACACTCGTAGGCCGTTAAGTACTTATATTAGACGGAATATATGGGGAGCACCAAAGCCTGACCTGCCGCCTCTCCTGTCTATACTTCAACTGACACAGCGCCTAGAGGGTGAGCGGCATACAAATCATGCTAGGTCAGCTGTAACAGTAAATAACAGTCAGTGATTCACGCAGCCGGTTGGTATGAGTCATTACTACTGACACTGGTAACTGGTAACTGATACTACTAATACACCTGGCCATATCTACCACTTAGGAACGAGCGAAAAGACAACAGAAAGAAAATTAATATATTTCCTTCACCAAAAATAACCTGGTATTTACAGCACATATAGCCTATGTACAGTATTTACAGCTATACACAAATACCCGCACATTAAAGAGAGAAGCTTAGACTTGGACCATTGTGACTATGTCGGACCGAAACATGTGCGGGTATTTGTTATCGTTCCAGTCACTATGTACAACAAGGCAAGCACAAGCACAAGGTAAACCTTGGCGATCAGAAGGGAAGGTAAATCTGCCAAGGAACCAAGGTACTGGTGTAACGATGGGGTCCCTGCTCGTTAAACCCTGAGCACCTGGTTCACTGGTCGGGAGGCAGCCTATATGGGTATGTGACGTACGCTGAATAAACTGTAACATACTCTTAGCATGCCACAATCTTCAGCATCATCACCTGCAGCAGCAACACCTGCAGTAGAAACAGCATAAGCTGCAGCAGCAACTGCAGTAGTAACACCAACATCACCTGCAGTAGAAACAGCAGCATCATCACCTGCAGTAGAAACAGCAGCAGCAGCATCTGCAGTAGAAACAGCAGCAGCAGCACCTGCAGTAGAAACAGCAGCAGCAGCAGCACCTGTAGTAGTAATATCAGCAGAAGCAGCAGCAGCACCTGCAATAGAAACATCAGCAGTACCTGCAGTAGTAATAACAATAGCACCCGCAGTAGAAACAACAGCAGCAACACCTGCAGTAGAAACAACAGAAACAACACCTGCAGTAGAAGCAACAGCAGCAGCACGTGCAGTAGAAACAGCAGCAGCATCACCTGCAGTAGAAACAGCAGCAGCGGTAGCATCACCTGCAGTAGAAACAGCAGCAGCGGTAGCATCACCTGCAGTAGAAACAGCAGCAGCGGTAGCATCACCTGCAGTAGAAACAGCAGCAGCACCTGCAGTATAAACAACAGCAACTCCACCAGCAGCTGGGGCAGCACCTGGAGGAGGAGGAAGAGGAGGAGGATCATCATCATCATCATTAGCAAGAGCAGCAGCAGCAGAAATTCTACCAGCATCACCACCACCACCACCACTACCACCAGCATCACCACCACTACTACCACCGGCAATAGCACCAGCAGAATTATCAGCATCACCACTACTGGCACCAGCAGCATAAGTGTTAGCATCACCATCAGCGGCACGAGCAGCAGCAAGTCAAACAACAGCATTAGCAACAGCGGTAGCATCACCATCAGTATCACCACCACTACCGCATCTGTCTCCCCCAAAAGCAGCAACAGCACAAATAGCGGTAGAAGCTGTACCAGCGACAGCACAACCACCACTACAACTACTACCACTTCACTTCGGTGAAGTAATTTTGATGACGGTATATAGTGGATTTTAATGAGCAGGTATCTTCCAGTACATTGTGCTCGACATCAGAGTGAAACAAATGTGTTCTTTGACAGGACACATCAGAGGTGTCTCGGTATCTAGTTACTTCAAAAAACATTTATCTGAAGATGAATTAGGCTACAGTGCCATTGCTGGGAACTTTTTGGCAACATCGACTGCATGCCAAGAACACTCAAGTTATCAGGATTGGATAAGGGAGGGCATTCACGTATGAGGGAGGGCATTCATGGATGAGGGAGGGCATTCACGTATGAGGGAGGGCATTCACGTATGAGGGAGGGCATTCGTGGATGAGGGAGGGCATTCATGGATGAGGGAGGGCATTCATGGATGAGGTAGGGCATTCATGGATGAGGGAGGGCATTCATGCAGCCTTTTGGTATGAGTCTTGTAGACTTCAGCACAAAAAAAAAGTAAGGAGGGAGGTAAAAAGGAAAATGTCTACTAAATTCACCTCAGATGACAGAGTAAGGAACACCAGCATCTTTCCACAGAGACAAACTTCCTCTCTCATAAAACTGTAGCCTGGCAGACCTTGCGAAATATATCAACATTTAAACTTAATGTTAGCGTGAGACAATGTGATCTTAAATTGTAAAACAAATCGTTCGTCGTCACACTAAGTACTGAAGACTTTATAATGCCCTGGCATGATAGTGGCTTTCTTTGTACCAATCAAATTGTGAAATGAAAATACACATTGTAACGTGTGTAGGTGAAAACAGCAAGAAACCTCTAAACACATCTCAATGAACACTTTAAGGCATGTAGGAACAATAACCTGAACAACGCCTGCGTATTGAACGACGCCTGACTAGTGGTAAAAGAACCTAATTTCCGCAGACATAAATGCCTTGAATCATCATTAATCGCTGTTTCTAACACAATCATGCAAAACAAAGACAGTTTCATCATCTCTGAAGTATTAGCAAAAATCCTCCTCAAAACAGTAAACCCTGCCATCACATAGTCACTGCTGCTAATACTACACAACAACATATCCGAGGAGGAACACTGAAACAGACCTTCTCAAATCCAACCACTAACAGAAATATTTGTCTAACCTATTTTTACGCTACCCAAGTAATAGCTTTTATAACCTTTTACTTATGTGCAAGTAAATTGTTCTACCACATGTATTACTACTACTACAACTAATATTACTACTGCTACTACTATTACCACTAGAATTACAACCGTTAGGTAAGACACATATGCAACAGTTAGGTATCTTTATTTCGAAACGTTTCGCCTACACAGTAGGCTTCTTCAGTCGAGCACAGAAAAGTTGATAGAAGCAGAAGAGACTTGAAGACGATGTAATCAGTCCATCACCCTTAAAGTTTTGAGGTGGTCAGTCCCGGAACAATGCTCTTCTCCAGACTGAGGGACTGACCACCTCAAAACTTTAAGGGTGATGGACTGATTACATCGTCTTCAAGTCTCTTCTGCTTCTATCAACTTTTCTGTACTCGACTGAAGAAGCCTACTGTGTAGGCGAAACGTTTCGAAATAAAGATACCTAACTGTTGCATATGTGTCTTACCTAACAACCTGTCGGTATTTTATACCATTTTGATGTTCAGAATTACAACTCACTCTAAGGCTGTATATACTCTCTGTTTCCATGTATTGTTTGTAACTGCTTGATAAAGCTCCTGGAGAGCGAAACGTTGCCACTATAAAATATCACATTAGTTGCACTTGTTTCCTTTTACTTAACATACATTGTAACCTTTGCAAAGAATTGGCCGTTTGTTTTGTTTGTTTAAGAGGTCAAGTTTCATACCCAGTGTTTTGCTTTTCTGTAAAAAAGAAAGCAAGATTCATAAACACTTTTGATGGATGAAGATCTGGACTAGTATCCAATATCGAGGAAGTTAGCATAGATAATCTCGTGTTTTCCATTATCAAACTATCAGACACTGCCAGTCTGTGAAGAACAATAATATTGTCGTAATTCCCACGCGTGGTTGATAACGATCAAGGTCGTTATGAAGCTCTTGTGTGAAATGACGATGCTGGATCCACACTACGAAAAACATACATCATGACTCACGAAATCGTAATGACACGATTGCAAACAAACCATACCACGGGTGGGGTTTAAACCCGCGGTCAGAGAGTCTCAAAACTCCAGACCGTCACTTTAGCCACTGGGCCAGCTAGCTTCAATGAATTTTATTGAAGCTAGCTGGCCCAGTGGCTAACGAGGCGGTCTTTCGTTTTGATATTCTGACCGCGGGTTCAAACACCACCCGTGGTATGGTTTGTTTAACATACATCATGTTGACAAACTGACGGTAAACATGGACAAGCCAGGAAATGTTGTCGAGGGAGAAATATTCTAGGAAAAAAAAAAAAATAACATGGATTTGCTAACTTATTTTGATGCGGTGTCAGGAAGGGTGCGTGCCAGTGTCACTGTCGAACTTAGTTATGATAAATTAGACACATGTGCAACTCTTGGGTATCTTTGTTGAGGAAACGTTTCGCCACACAGTGGCTTCATTAGTCCATACAAAGGAGAATCTTGAAGAACAGGAGGAGAATGAGGTAATCAGTCCCTCAACCTTGAGTCAATGTGGTCAGTCCATCAATCTTGAATAGAATACGGCATATGTGCGGAGAAGGAGCTTATAAACCGTAGGCAGGAGAGGTGCAGCAGTCGTAGGTGGTGTCACATTTGTTCACTGTGGAAGTAGGTCGTGCCCAAGGGTTAGGCAAGTGAAGAATTCCCTCGTATTAAGATCCCAAGAAGTTGCAGTGTCTGACAGGATTGTAGATCAATGGTTCAGAGAACCGACACGTTGATAAATTAGACACATGTGCAACTCTTGGGTATCTTTATTGAGGAAACGTTTCGTCACACAGTGGCTTCATCAGTCCATACAAAGGAGAATCTTGAAGAACAGGAGGAGAATGAGGTAATCAGTCCCTCAGCCTTGAGTCGATGTGTCGGTTCTCTGAACCATTGATCTACAGTCCTGTCAGACACTGCAACTTCTTGGGATCTTAATACTTGGGAATTCTTCGCTTGTCTAACCCTTGGGCACGACCTACTTCCACAGTGAACAAATGTGACACCACCTACGACTGCTGCACCTCTCCTGCCTACGGTTTACAAGCTCCTTCTCCGCACTTACGCCGTATTCTATTCAAGATTGATGGACTGACCACATCGACTCAAGGTTGAGGGACTGATTACCTCATTCTCCTCCTGTTCTTCACGATTCTCCTTTGTATGGACTGATGAAGCCACTGTGTGGCGAAACGTTTCCTCAATAAAGATACCCAAGAGTTGCACATGTATCTAATTTATCAACGTGTCGGTTCTCTGAACCATTGATCTACGAACTTAGTTATTATGACCTTATGGGAGGTATAATTAGATGTGAGAGTTTTGGGTGAGGATACGGCTGTTGCTGATGATATAATGACTCTGACTAACTTAGTATTGGGTATATACATTATGTACTTTCTTTTTTAAAAGGATTTTCTAAACTTACACATTTATGAAAAATAATACTTTCCCCACCCCTATGCATGACAATATTATGATGGTGTCTTCCAAATTTATCAGAGGAAAAAAGATAAGCACAATGTCAATTCCTACAGAGTGAATGCGAAAGAGTGTATCTGAGTGAATGTGGAACAAATGTGGAAGAAATGGCAAAATCAAGCGTCTCAGAATTATCATAACATCCACTAAGGTTAAAATTCTCTCCGTGGGGGTCACAGTACATCATGTAGTCAGAAACTGTCCTGCCATGGAGAATTGCTGATGGCTCAGCGGGAATTGGGTGATCTGCATCCGAAATTGGAGGCGGGTAGGCTGTTAGCATCCCAAATTGGAGGGGCCATTAGGGGGGAGGTTGGAGGGGAAGGGAGAGGGATGATGGGTTCATCGCTTCAGGGTAAACAGTAATGTGAACAGTCAGGCTGAAACCTCCTTGTGAGTTAAACATTGTCAGGGTAAATAGACTATGGGAGGTAAGCCAACTTTTTTTGAAGAGAAACTGGTACTAGCAAAGAGAACCATAAATAATTCCAATAGATGAATAAACGCAGGAGAGTGAAAAAAACAAATAAGAGTCGAAAATAAAAAAATAGCTACTGAAGAAAATGGGAACTGGTATTGGTAAGTAGTCATCGAGAGCCAAATAACACAAATTCCACCTATATTTACCCTAGGTATATTTATCTTAGGTATATATTTACCTTAGGTATATATTTATCTTAGGTATATATTTACCTTAGGTATATATTTATCTTAGGTATATATTTACCTTAGGGATATATTTATCATAGGTATATATTTACCTTAGGTATATATTTATCCTAGGTATATATTTACCTTAGGTATATATTGGTATATATTGGGTTTATTGGTTTCTCTAAACTCAGTCCACATAACCGCCGATGCAGCCAAATTTTGTCACAGGCTTCCTCATACCTAAGAGCAAGTTATACCCAGGAACAGGTTATATCCAGGGCCAGATTATACCCAGGGCCAGGTTATACCCAGGGCCAGGTTATGCCTAGGGCCAGGTTATACCCAGGGCCAGCTTATACCTAGGGTCAGGTTATACCCAGGGGAAGGTTATACCCAGGGGAAGGTTATACCCAGGGGAAGGTTATACCCAGGGGAAGGTTATACCCAGGGGAAGGTTATACCCAGGGAAAGGTTATACCCAGGGGCAGGTTATACTCAGGAACAGGTTATACCCAGTGGCAGGTTATACTCAGGGGCAGGTTAAACCCAGAGGAAGGTTATACCCAGGGGCAGGTTATACTCAGGAACAGGTTATACCCAGTGGCAGGTTATACTCAGGGGCAGGTTAAACCCAGAGGAAGGTTATACCCAGGGGCAGGTTATACTCAGGAACAGGTTATACCCAGTGGCAGGTTATACTCAGGGGCAGGTTAAACCCAGAGGAAGGTTATACCCAGGGGCAGGTTATAATCAGGAACAGGTTATACCCAGTGGCAGGTTATACTCAGGGGCAGGTTAAACCCAGAGGAAGGTTATACCCAGGGGCAGGTTATAATCAGGAACAGGTTATACCCAGTGGCAGGTTATACTCAGGGGCAGGTTAAACCCAGAGGAAGGTTATACCGAGGGCAGGTTATACTCAGGAACAGGTTATTTTCAGAAGCAGGTTATAGGCTACACGAAACTACTTTTTTTTTTTTGAGGCAACAAAGTGCCGCGAGAGGAAGGACATATTTTTGCTGTTGGTAATGAGTGTACTGGTGGTACTGGGTTCAGTGACACCAGTGTTACTGGTGGTACTGTGTTCAGTGACACCAGTGTTACTGGTGGTACTGTGTTCAGTGACACCAGTGTTACTGGTGGTACTGTGTTCAGTGACACCAGTGTTACTGGTGGTACTGTGTTCAGTGACACCAGTGTTACTGGTGGTACTGGGTTCAGTGTTACTGGTGGTACTGTGTTCAGTGACACCAGTGTTACTGGTGGTACTGGGTTCAGTGACACCAGTGTTACTGGTGGTACTGGGTTCAGTGTTACTGGTGGTACTGTGTTCAGTGACACCAGTGTTACTGGTGGTACTGGGTTCAGTGTTACTGGTGGTACTGTGTTCAGTGACACCAGTGTTACTGGTGGTACTGGGTTCAGTGACACCAGTGTTACTGGTGGTACTGTGTTCAGTGACACCAGTGTTAGTGGTGGTACTGTGTTCAGTGACACCAGTGTTACTGGTGGTACTGGGTTCAGTGACACCAGTGTTACTGGTGGTACTGTGTTCAGTAACACCAGTGTTACTGGTGGTACTGGGTTCAGTGACACCAGTGTTACTGGTGGTACTGGGTTCAGTGACACCAGTGTTACTGGTGGTACTGTGTTCAGTGACACCAGTGTTACTGGTGGTACTGTGTTCAGTGACACCAGTGTTACTGGTGGTACCGTGTTCAGTGACACCAATGTTACTGGTGGTACTGGGTTCAGTGGGTTCAGTGGGTTTCAGTGGGCTGCAGAAAACAATATGAAGTTCAACGATGAGAAATTTCAATTACTCAGATATGGTAAACATGAGGAAATTAAATCGTCATCAGAGTACAAAACAAATTCTGGCCACAAAATAGAGCGAAACACCAACGTCAAAGACCTGGGAGTGATCATGTCGGAGGATCTCACCTTCAAGGACCATAACATTGTATCAATCGCATCTGCTAGAAAAATGACAGGATGGATAATGAGAACCTTCAAAACTAGGGAGGCCAAGCCCATGATGACACTCTTCAGGTCACTTGTTCTATCTAGGCTGGAATATTGCTGCACACTAACAGCACCTTTCAAGGCAGGTGAAATTGCCGACCTAGAAAATGTACAGAGAACTTTCACGGCGCGCATAACGGAGATAAAACACCTCAATTATTGGGAGTGCTTGAGGTTCCTAAACCTGTATTCCCTGGAACGCAGGAGGGAGAGATACATGATTATATACACCTGGAAAATCCTAGAGGGACTAGTACCGAACTTGCACACGAAAATCACTCATTACGAAAGCAAAAGACTTGGCAGACGATGCACCATCCCCCCAATGAAAAGCAGGGGTGTCACTAGCACGTTAAGAGACCATACAATAAGTGTCAGGGGCCCGAGACTGTTCAACTGCCTCCCAGCACACATAAGGGGGATTACCAACAGACCCCTGGCAGTCTTCAAGCTGGCACTGGACAAGCACCTAAAGTCAGTTCCGGATCAGCCGGGCTGTAGCTCGTATGTTGGTTTGCGTGCAGCCAGCAGCAACAGCCTGGTTGATCAGGCTCTGATCCACCAGGAGGCCTGGTCTCAGACCGGGCCGCGGGGGCGTTGACCCCCGGAACTCTCTCCAGGTAAACTCCAGGTAAACACCAGTGTTACTGGGTTCAGACGACCCTCATGTTAATATCACTACTTTAAAGTGTCCCATGGCTCGACTGGTAGCGCACTCAGCTCACACACTGAGGTCCGTGGTTTGATCTCCGGTACGGGTGGAAATATTAGGACGTGTTTTTTTAAAACACCTGCTGTCCAGACAAGTAGGAATTTGGGACACCTAGGTCACAAATATGTCCCCCTTCGATACCTACCACTGTCATACCCACAAGTTGCTCTAGACCTATTAATTACAAATGAAATGTACATAAGAACATAAGAACGAAGGAACACTGCAGAAGGCCTACTGGCCCATGCGAGGCAGGTCCAAGTCTCCTACCGGCTTAATATATTTACCAGAATATATATTTACCAGAATATATATTTACCAGAATATATATTTACCAGAATTCCTGGTGAGGTACATCACCAGGAATTCTGGTAAGTATACAAATTTGTGGACTGTATATAAAAATTAATAAATGATTATATATATACACATTTACAAAACAGAAGGAGAATATATCTTAATAACACTCACCAATTTGACTGGAGATCAAGGTGTATCATACTCAGAAAACCTCAGTGTCTATACATGAAAATAACACTGGCCAGAGTTACAACATAAGACTTATCTGAGGTTCCTGGAGCTGTCTTGTCCAGTCGCCTGATATCTCAAGTTATGCAGGAATGCACATCCAACAATTTCGGTTCCTATTTGAGAGGTGTTAACCCAATTTTACTTCTAGAGCACGAAAATTCTTCCGATTTCACTAACTTTCTGTTGACCAGTTCAAACAGCAGTGGCGAGTGTCGTCTGCGCAGGCCCCGGGTTTCCCATTTTCGATAACATACTTCTTTTAAATACAGTATGGCCATCTATTTACATATAACTACTGTATTTCTGGAAAATATATACAGTATTTTCCACAAGGAGTTTTCTATATAGTAGTATGTCATTGATGTTAGCTAGGCCTGTATACCTTGTACATGTACTTGTAGAAATATATTATTATTATTATTATTATTATTATTATTATTATTATTATTATTATTATTATTATTATTATTATTATCACCAAACTCACTGGCTCAGCAAGCATTTTTAAAACTACAGTTAGAAAAAAAACTTTATCTACTTAAGCTATCCCAGCCCATCATAAAAACGTATGTAACAACTATACATGAACAAAAGTAAAACATTATAATCAATACTATATACTTACTCTCAATATCTGTAATCCTCTCATATGTTAGTCAGTCCATTGTGTTCACCTTAGGTTAATAATCAATAATTCTTCTCTACCAAACTTATTAAAATAATAGAGCATGAACTAATATAATATTCAATTCTCTTGTATTCATTGTAACTCACCTAATGACCAGAACTAGAGGAAGGTATAACAACTTTGCAGTACCTAGAGTCAGTGGTCAAGCTTCAAAGACATTTTTCTATACAGCAATAAAAGAGTGGTATAAACAGCCTGCACATGTCAAAGCCCGTCATACCATGAAGCAGTTCCAGAAGACAACCAAAATGTACCTCATGAATAAGGCTACAGAAAGGGAGGAGAGTGATTTCTTGTATGATAATAACTAATTTTATCTCTCCCCAAGTATATCTTCTTTTATTGTACCTGTTTTTAACTTTTAAATGTAAATAATAATTATCACAAGGACCCCAGAGGCAATAATCCTGTATACCATATTACCTGGAGTTTACCTGGAGAGAGTTTCGGGGGTCAACGCCCCCGCGGCCCGGTCTGTGACCAGGCCTCCTGGTGGATCAGGGCCTGATCAACCAGGCTGTTGCTGCTGGCTGCACGCAAACCAACGTACGAGCCACAGCCCGGCTGATCAGGAACTGACTTTAGGTGCTTGTCCAGTGCCAGCTTGAAGACTGCCAGGGGTAAATGAAGGAGTAAATGAAGATATTATTTATTATTTAAGTTACTTTGTCTGACTTTTTTGAGTTATTCTAGATTCTCTACATATGCTGCTATATATGATAATCTATGTAACTGTGAATACCTGAATAAATATAGTAACTTATATGTACAAAATTACGGCACAGTTATTGCCTTATTAATCTTAAGTTAGTCTTAAGTTTACCTGAAATGCTTTGTATATAAAGGGGCTGATGGGATGTACACCCAGTTATTATACTCCTTTGTAAATGTGTGTGCGTGTGTGTGTGGGTGTGCGTGCTTGTGTGTATGCATATATTTGTACGCTCGTGTGCACATGTCCGTGCGTGCGCCCTCGTGTGTGTATGTGTGCGCGCGCGCTAGTGTGGGTAAGTAAGTAAGTTTATTCCGGTATGCACAAATACAGTTACATAGAATTATCATACATAGCAGCATATGTGTATGATCCACTTAATATTTGTATTTATAACTCATTACAATTGTGACCAGGTGTGGACGTATCAGTGGTTCATTACTTTGTAATTTGTTCATGACTGTAACCATGTATAGGAGTGAAGCTGATTTATTACCTCTGTAACTTGCCATGATTGTGACCAGATCTACCTGGAGTTCATTACCTTTGTAACCAGTTCAGCTATCATAACTTTGGGGTCCAGTCCCTGGACCCATTATATACCTTTGTAATCTTTTGACTACCGCCCACAGGATGGGTATGTGGTGCATAATAAAGATATTAAACTAACTAAAACTGTGTGTGTGTGTGTGTGTGTATTGTGAGTGTGTGTGTGTGACTCAACAAACAATATTTGCACCAATAACTCATTACAGTTGTGACCGGGTGTGGAAGTGTGAATTGCTCAGTACTCTATAATTTGTTCATGATTGTGGCCATGTATAAACGTAAGTAACCATTCTTACAGGATTCATTACCTTTGTAACTTGTGAGTTCATTACCTTTGTAAATTGTGAGTTCATTACCTTTGTGAAAATTTGTCTGGGCTGCCTCCAAGTGAGTCGCCTACCCTGGCAAACTCTGTTGACACCGAGCTCTGAGATGGGTACCTCAGCCTCACAAGTGGCTTATAGGACAGATTTTTCACAAATGATTGGTATTGCAAGAAACTTTGCCTGCATGCACGTATAAAGGACTAACTTACTTGGTGTTGCAGCATATATCCTGATCTTCAACTTCCTAAGCCTAGCTTTAGCCCCTTTGGACTTCCCCTTAGGAACCACGTGCAACCGGGAGCATTAAATCCTGCAATATTCAATCGTTATTAGCGTCCTGCCTGCACCTCAGAAATTCCTATATCCAAGAGGGTATGTATCCCCTAGTATAACTATGCAGACTCAGACGCTAGCTTCAGACGACTCTGAGACGCTGGTACTTACTGGGCATACTCTCTCTGTAGCACGCCGAGCCCTCAGTTAACTCAACTCACAATCTCCTAAATCACTGGCCAGATCCTACGGAAAAAGGTGAATATCTCGTCTTACTGTATGGGCTGATGGAGGAGATCATCTACGGTACATCGAGGTGTCTCTACCAGATTTCCCCAGGTCTCAGATGTGAAGACACGTGGGGGCGCCGCCTGATGTTCACGGCACGTCTTGTCCAGTCGAAGTCTATCGTAAGAAGGACGCTATTCTGTCTTTGTGACCTGCGCCCCGCCATTCAAGCTAGGGCTGCCAGTTCTCCCTAGCTAACTTATCCTAATGTTTGCCTACATTACCGGCCTATTACTACCTATGTTAAGGTCTTAGGTCTACTCTATCATTATCTACAGATGCCTTAGTAAACCTAATATTAGTGTATTACCAGTAAACCTACCTACTCCTTCCCTGAAGAGTAAATCTATAAATTAAATAAGCTTACCAACCGCCAACCAGAGAATGCCTTGCTTGTTTGGGAGGGTTTAAGGGTCGCTCGGCTCAGACGACCAGACGCTCATGCTGGATCTGAGCTGTGGAACTATTTGGACCAAATAAATTTCCACATCCTCCCGCCGGCGAAGGTAGGCGCTAAGTCTAGATCAAGTCTGCCTCCCGCAGGCCCCCCCAGTGGGCCCTGGACTCGAGCGCCGTTCGACGGGTCGTCCGGCCGCTCAGCTCGCTCAACCTCTGGTCTGATTTCTCATGTCCCGGTCCCACCGTGTAGACCTCGAGAGGCAAAAGCCTGTTGATGGGTCTTATAGTCTCGACACCGTTCATTCTCACTTTCACCATTCTCAACCGCCCAGCCTTGTCTGGGTGGGTTGACACTACCAGGCCAAGAGGCCAGTATGCCCTCGGTGCCTCGGATTCTACCAGCACCAGGTCCCCTTCACTTAGCATCATCTTATTCGCCTCGGGGTCGGCACCATAGAAATGTTCTCGCAAGGTTGTCAAGTAATCCCTGCGCCACACCTGGTTCCATTTGTCCAGGATGTTCACCAGTCTGTTGTGACTCCTGTGCAGTTCTTCATTGATGGGGGGACCATCTGGCCCATAATAATCCAGCTCCTTGGAAGACTGACTCAAAATTGCGGGGAAGGGCTCAATCCTTCTTCCAAACAGCATGTGATTGGGGGTGAGAGCTTCTTGCTCGTCAATCCCATTTCGTACGTAGGTCAGAGGCCTGTTATTAACTCTTGCCTCTATCTCAACTAACACTGTCCTCAGTTCATCACAGCTCACCCTCCTGCCATGCAAGACCTTCCGAATGCACCCTTTGACTGTGCCCACCATGCGTTCATAGAATCCCCCTTGCCAGGGTGCCCTGGGAGCTATGAACCTCCACTCGCACTCTATTCTCTTCAGGTGTTCTCGTACTTCTCCGTTGTCCCCAAGATTCCTGAAAACTTTATCGGCCGCCCTAAAGCTTGTGCCATTGTCCGAGATAATCAATCGCGGGCACGAGAATCTGGCAGTAAACCTCCTGAACAACTTCACGAAAGTCTCTGTCGTCATATCTTCTGCCAACTCCAAATGCACCGCTCGAGTAGTGGCACAGGTAAACAGGCAGACATATACTTTCTGAGGGCCCTCCTTAACGTCTCCTGGGTTCTTCAATGTGATAGCCCCCGTATAGTCTATTCCTACAGTCTCAAAGGGCCTGTCACTATGTACCCGCTCCTGAGGCAGCGGTGGTGGACCTGGGTAGGGCAGGGTCCTCCCATCGTACCGCCGGCAGACCGTGCAACTCTTTAGCACCCTTTTGACGGCAGCTCGACCCTTCAGTACCCAGTAATTCTGACGTAGGCAGGTGAGGGTATCTCCAAACCCCCCATGTAAGGTCCTCTGATGGGCATCTTGTATCAATAGCTCTGTCGCCCATCCCTCCTTTCCCAGCAGCACGGGATGTTTGGCCCCATAGCTGAGCTCAGAGTTTTGTATTCTTCCCCTGCATCTTATTAGCCCCGCATGATCTAGGAACAATCCCAATGAGTGAACCAATTTGCTGTTCCCTGAGTCGTCATCGTTGGACACGCGTCCTGACGCCATAACCTGCTGCCGGGTCGCAAGTACTTCCAGCACTCCTGGAAACCTCCCCCTTTGGTACTGCCTTATCCAATATTCTCTGGGACCCACTAGAGACAACTGTCGACCCTGGCTTACCTTGTCATGCAGCTTCCTCACGAATCGAAATACCATTTCCGTGACTCCTATAAGTTTTCTCCACGAGGAGTAGCGCCTGGGGTCAAATAATTCAGTGTCGTGTTCCCCCGCGAAATGTACTATGCTGCTGATTGTCTCCACGAATTTCTGCTCCGGCCAGCAATCCCTTGCCGGTAACCAGTCTGGGCCTTTGAACCAAAGCTCGCTTTTACTCAACTTTCTGTGTGTCACCCCTCGGCTTATCAGGTCGGCTGGGTTTTGATCTGTAGGCATATACAGAATTGTTGATGTTGACTGTAGTTCCCGTATCTCCTTTACCCGATTCCTGACATAGGGGAGCTTAGACCTGTCATTCTGGACCCACTGTAAGGCCACCTCCGAGTCTGTCCATACATAGGTGTGTGTCACCCTCAGATTACTTAACACCTCCTCTACGTACTTACCCAGTCTTGCTCCCAGCAACATCGCCGTGAGCTCTAGCTTTGGGATCGAGCAATCCTTCAGGGGTGTCACCCGCGCACGACTGGTGACCAGATTGACTTGGTCCCCGGCCACCAAATACGCTACTGCCCCATAGGCCCTGGAGGAGGCATCACAAAAGACGTGCAAGTCATAATCCCGCCCGGTGCACCCGATGGACCTGGGGAATGTGAACTCGTGCAATTCCGCTAGGTCTTTGTTAACCAGATCCCACTCCTGGCAGACTGTTTCTGGCAGTGGGTCGTCCCAACCTAGGTTCAGCTCCCAGGTCTGTTGTACTAGCATCCTCCCTCGAATGGTGATGGGTGTCAACAAACCCAAAGGATCGAAGGCAGTCTGCACTTTGCTCAGCAAAGACCTCCTGGTCAGCTTCCCTTCCCCATCAGGCTTCCTCTTTAGCCTAAGTCTGTCTTCCTTGACTTCCCACTCTAGTCCCAACACCGATGTTACCTCAGGCACTGAGTAGCCAGTATAGTCATGTTCCACCATGCCCCGCAACGTTGGATTGTTTGTCACCCATTCTCTCAATGGCATGTTAGCTGAGAGCATCTCCTGATTAGACTCTCGGTAAATATCCATCAACAGCCTTTCATCTGAGGTGGTACCCTGCATGTTGTCTACATAAAATAGGGTCTTCAGTAATTCTTTAAGCGGGCTGTTACAGTTCACAAGGTGGTAGTCTATGGTAGCCTGTAATAGGAATGGTGAACTAGTGGCACCAAACAACACTGCCCTGAATCTATAGGTATCATACCCTTGCTTGGGCATCTCCCTGTTAGCCAGCCACAAGAACCTTGTGTAGTCCCTATCCTGTGGCTGCAACCCAATACGTAGGAAGGCTTTGCTAATGTCTGCCGCATAGGCGTACTGTTCCGTCCTGAATCTCAACAACACATCTGCTAATTTCTGCGTCAGGGAGGGCCCTGTGAGCAGACAGTCGTTCAACGATGGCTCTCGGGGACTCGCCTGCGAGCTGCAGTTGAAGACTACTCTGATGGGAGTGGTTACCGACTCCTTGGTGACTGCCATGTGTGGAAGATAATGGGTGTTTTCCCCAGGGCTGGCATTGGGCACTTTCTCGATGAACCCAAGGGCCAGCTGTTCCTTAATAATATCATCATATTTCCCCACCAGACCCTTCCTGGTCAGGCTGTTCACCAATGAATTCAACTGACCACGTGCCCTCTTGAAATTAGTGGGCAGCGTTGGGTGGCCCGGTTTCCATGGGAGTCGCACCCAATACCGCCCGTCCCTGAACTGCACATGGTTCAAGTAATCTCGATACGTCTCTTCGTGTTCGGGGGGCGGCTGGTCACCTTTAATCCCTACTACATCCAGGTCCCATAGTTTATGGACCGGCTCACTGTCGGATATGCCAACTTGCGCCTCTGACAGGCCTTCGTGCACACCAATCTGCATCACCAGTACAGCCTCAGTCGCTGTAATACCAGAGCCCTCCTTTCCCGGGGTCGCAGGGAAGTGAGCTGGTATTCTGCCTCCTACGATGTACCCCGCTGGAGTCCTGTACAGGCCCACACCTTCCTTGATAACCCTTCTCGTAGACACGAACTCGTCTAGGTAATCCCCTCCTACCAATATGCCTACATTACTAACATTGTCTGTAGCAATGTCTGGTTCTGCTAGCTTCACACCCAACTCCCTCAAACGTTTGACTGCTTCAGCCAGTCCCCTAGTGGTAATGATATTGGGCAGCCTCTTCACCATCAAGGCTGAAATTTCCCGTCGATGCCCGGCTAACCTGACCGTCACATTGACTACTGGATAAGACCTGCGTGGGACTTCCCCACCAAACCCTTCCACCTTCATGTCAACTTTACCAACTGTCTCCAGCTTCAACCTAGTGGCTAGACTCTCCGCTATGAAGGATCTCTGTGCCCCACTGTCGAAGAACAAACGGGTTGTTTCAGACTTCTTCCCGTTCGCGACCACCGCCATTATGGTGGGCAAGGCCACCGAGCCTTGAAACTGCTCACCAGAACAAATTCTCGGTGCCGTACTCACCACACTCATCGTTACTTCTGACTTGTTCTTGCTCTCCGCCCTTTCTTGCGGTTTGCTCTCCTTAACTTGTGCTAATCCGGCATCATTAGGACACAGTGCACTGTGGTGCTTTCCCTTCCGGCAGCCCCGACACTCCCTGAGCATGGTGTTACAGTCCCTGGCAAAATGTTCTCCACAACACTTGAAACAAAGTCTCAACTCTCTTAGCCGTTGAACCCTTTGGTTATAGGTGGTGAAGCTTGAACACCCTGAACTAGCGTGTTCTTCATCACAAAACACGCACCGTCTCATACTGGCCGCTTTAGTGGCTTCTCCCTTGGCCCTGTGGGTGGAGGGTTCGCCCTGGGCATAATACGTGCCTACTTTAGTGGGAGGTGGTTTAGGTCTATCTCTCGAATGTCTGGGGAAGTCGACCGACTTCTCCTTGGTAGGTAATTTCTCCCCCTGACCTATGCTCAGGTGAGATATGAGATCCCCTAACCCTTCAACAATTTGGTCTATCGTGAACCTATTCGTCCGATGTTTTAAGTGTAACTCATGCACTGTCGTGCTAGCCAGTTTCCTCTGAATCACCTGGCTAAGGATCCATTTTGAATCGTTCTCATCATGCAAATCTCTGAAACTATTGGACAAGCTCATAACCTCAATACGGAACTTCTCTAGACTTTGACGGTCATGTCGGCAAGCCTCTAGATCCAACAACCGATAAAGTATAGCTACCTTTATCTCCTCAGTGTTGCCAAACATGTCTTCTAATTGGTCTTTGGCATGTTGGTAATTAGCGTCAGTAATCGGGTAGTGCCGGACCAGATCTAAGGCTTTACCCTTGAGTTGCGACCGCAAATACTGCAACTTGACGGCATCTGACAAATCATTTCTGTCATCTATCTGGGCTCTAAACTGATCCCAGAAACCAATGTACTCTGTTAAGGTTCCGTCAAACGTTGGTAAATTCAGCTGGGGCAACTTGGGCAACATATTGACAGGTGTATGGTTGTTTGGGGTACCTGCGGTGTTCAACACCATCCTTGGAATACTAGCCTTTAATGTACTTAACTTATCTTTGTACATATTCATCTCCTGATGACAATCTACATCATCCTTAGTGAATTCGTCCATAGCCTGCTGAAGACTTCCCTGGGATTCCTCATCCTCAATAGCCTGTAGCTCATATGCTGTGAATGCTTGTTCATAGGCTTCCCACTTTTCCCCCAAACTCTTCAAGCAGTTCTGCAAATCATCGCAGTCTACATTACTGCGTTGGCAAGTAGCCTTGCACCTGTTACGCGTTCTGTTCAGATGCCCTTTGTATGCTGCTACTGATCGTTTTAATTTTGTTAGCACTGAACCAGACTCTCCTGAACCCCCATCTGCCATTGTCGAAGTTTAATGAGGAGTGTGACACTAATTGTACTTTACCCAGTCCACCCCACAGCACGTCACGGTGTTAGGTAAGAATGAACGAGTCTTAAGGCTTCTCAACAAGCTTAACAATTCCCTTTGATATATTGACTCTACTATGAATCAAAAATGTACACTGTTAGCTCTCAAATCCCAATCAAAATGTGTATCGATGTGAAAGCTTAACCTAGCACTTAACTGTACAATGCCAGCAAATAATTACAGGACTTAACCTAGTCTCAGGTATAATTCACAAATCCCACATTAACATGAATCAAAGACAATGAAAATCACACACTAATAGGGCAGTATACAAATTAAAATCACTTGGTTAACACAAGCAAATTCAACAATTCAACTTGTGAAACAGTAAATAAATAATGTATGTAAACAGCTTGGCCTAACTATGCCCAGCTTACTCTGTTTAGCGTGGATGGTTGGATAAGGTAAATCCTAACCTAGCTAGTGTGCTATAACTTAAACCTGGCTTTATAACTCCCTGTAAATAATAACTAGGTTAAATCTGTCCTAGCTACTATAACCTTTTGTAAATATTGCACAAGCCTAGCCTAACTGTGGCTACCTTGCAAATCCACTGTAAGTAATTAACACACAAGTCTCCTACTCTGGATTACTTGTAATCACTGTAAATAATTAAATTCACAAGCTTCTCTAGCCTACCTGGCCTGCCTGTAAATTACTGCAAATAACAACTTCTGTGTATAGTCAGCTTGGCCTAGCCTCTGAGTAACTTTGACCTAGGTGTGCTAACTTAAACCTAACTTTTTTAAACTGGTTCCTAACTGTGGCCTAGCTATGATAGCTTAACCTGTGGCCTAGCTATGATAGCTTAACCTAACTCTGTAAAACTGGTTCCTAACTGTGGCCTAGCTATGATAGCTTAACCTAGCTATTCCACATCCGGTTTTCGAAGGACCACTTTTGTGAAAATTTGTCTGGGCTGCCTCCAAGTGAGTCGCCTACCCTGGCAAACTCTGTTGACACCGAGCTCTGAGATGGGTACCTCAGCCTCACAAGTGGCTTATAGGACAGATTTTTCACAAATGATTGGTATTGCAAGAAACTTTGCCTGCATGCACGTATAAAGGACTAACTTACTTGGTGTTGCAGCATATATCCTGATCTTCAACTTCCTAAGCCTAGCTTTAGCCCCTTTGGACTTCCCCTTAGGAACCACGTGCAACCGGGAGCATTAAATCCTGCAATATTCAATCGTTATTAGCGTCCTGCCTGCACCTCAGAAATTCCTATATCCAAGAGGGTATGTATCCCCTAGTATAACTATGCAGACTCAGACGCTAGCTTCAGACGACTCTGAGACGCTGGTACTTACTGGGCATACTCTCTCTGTAGCACGCCGAGCCCTCAGTTAACTCAACTCACAATCTCCTAAATCACTGGCCAGATCCTACGGAAAAAGGTGAATATCTCGTCTTACTGTATGGGCTGATGGAGGAGATCATCTACGGTACATCGAGGTGTCTCTACCAGATTTCCCCAGGTCTCAGATGTGAAGACACGTGGGGGCGCCGCCTGATGTTCACGGCACGTATTGTCCAGTCGAAGTCTATCGTAAGAAGGACGCTATTCTGTCTTTGTGACCTGCGCCCCGCCATTCAAGCTAGGGCTGCCAGTTCTCCCTAGCTAACTTATCCTAATGTTTGCCTACATTACCGGCCTATTACTACCTATGTTAAGGTCTTAGGTCTACTCTATCATTATCTACAGATGCCTTAGTAAACCTAATATTAGTGTATTACCAGTAAACCTACCTACTCCTTCCCTGAAGAGTAAATCTATAAATTAAATAAGCTTACCAACCGCCAACCAGAGAATGCCTTGCTTGTTTGGGAGGGTTTAAGGGTCGCTCGGCTCAGACGACCAGACGCTCATGCTGGATCTGAGCTGTGGAACTATTTGGACCAAATAAATTTCCACAACCTTTGTAACTTGTGAGTTCATTACCTTTGTAAATTGTGAGTTCATTACCTTTGTAAATTGTGAGTTCATTACCTCTGTAACTTGCTCAGCTATCAAAACTTTGGAGTCCAGTCCCTGGACAAATTATGTTCCTCTGTAATCTTTTGACTACCTCCCACAGGATGGGTATAGGGTGTATAATAAACATATTAAACTAACTAACTTTGTAAATGCATGTATCATGCTGAAATAAATTATTATTATTATTATTATTATTATAGGTGGCCCGGTGGCCTGGTGGCTAAAGCTCCCGCTTCACACACGGAGGGCCCGGGTTCGATTCCCGGCGGGTGGAAACATTTCGACACGTTTCCTTACACCTGTTGTCCTGTTCACCTAGCAGCAAATAGGTACCTGGGTGTTAGTCGACTGGTGTGGGTCGCATCCTGGGGGACAAGATTAAGGACCCCAATGGAAATAAGTTAGACAGTCCTCGATGACGCACTGACTTTCTTGGGTTATCCTGGGTGGCTAATCCTCCGGGGTTAAAAATCCGAACGAAATCTTATCTTATCTTATCTTATTATTATTATTATCATTACTGATCCTGGCCCTTCAAGGGAGGCTCCTTGACGCTGGCGAGGGGCTCTTGATCTAGGGAATTGGATCTGTGCTCCAGCTCCCTGAACCGAGCCTGAATACCTTCTATCCCCCCCCTACATGCGCTGTATAATCCTACGGGTTTAGCGCTCCCCCATGATTATAACAATAATACTGGGTACAGACGACCCTCGGGCCGGCGTCTCCCTTACACCCAACACTCACAATAACAACAACAACAGCTGGAAAGGAAAAAAATCTCCATGACCCTGAATTATATCTTAATTTTACGTAGTTTCTCGTAATTCAACGACGTTAGATTTGTACTTGAGGCAAGTACAAATAAAGATATTAATGCTGTTTTTTTGAGGGTATTGTATTGTTATCAAATTGCTTCAGAAAAGTAGAAACAGGTGAATTTTTGTGGCTCCTACCGTTATCTGTTAGTACCTGTTGGTATTGGTTAATATCTGTTACTATATTTGTTTTTATCCGTTAATATCAGTCCTTGTTCACCTAGCAGTAAGTAGGTACCTAGGTGTTAGTCGCCATAAACCTGCTGTCCCTGTTCACATAACAGTAAGTAGGTACCTGGGTGTTAGTTGCCATACATCTGTTATCCCTGTTCACCTAACAGTAAATAGGTACCTGGGTGTTAGTCACCATAAACCTGCTGTCCCCGTCCACCTAACAGTAAGTAGGTACCTGGGTGTTAGTCACCATAAACCTGCAGTCCCTGTTCACCTAACAGTAAGTAGGTACCTGGGTGTTAGTCGCCATACACCTGTTGTCCCTGTTCACCTAGCAGTGTTAGGTGACTGGTGTAGGGCTGCATCCTGGGAAAGAGTATTTAAAGACTCCAATGGACCAACAGTCCTCGGTGATGTACTGACTTTATTGGGTTACAAATCCCCGAGTTTAATATCAAACCAAAGTTTCTTCTATGGAAAATTTTATATTGGTTTGTGATCAAACCATACCCCCGGCCGGGATTGAACCCGCGGTCATAGAGTCTCAAAACTCCAGCCCGTCGCATTAGCCACTAGACCAGCTAGCCACAATAAGATTCATCCAACTAGCTGGTCTAGTGGCTAACGCGACGGGCTGGAGTTTTGAGACTCTATGACCACGGGTTCAATCCCGGCCGGGGGTATGGTTTGTTTGCAATCGTGTCATTACGATTTCTTGAGTCAGATTAGTTTGTGATAATTTACACAGTGAGTGTAATCGCCTTCTTTATATTGATATCGGACATGTATTAACTTTGTGATAATACATTCAACATTGCGGTGGGTTCATACATTCACTCTTAGTCTTCTAGTATTCTCTGGATAAATCTTATTAACAAGAGGTCGTTGCCATGGTATAGTTTACTCTCATCAGTCATTTACTATTACGTGATTCTGTGGGCATATTTATAACCTTATATTATTATAAAGTGACTGTTTTTTTAACCATAATATTAGCAGTAGATGGGGATTATAATGAGGTGCAGTGTTAGTGAAAGTATTATACAGAAGGCTGAGGAGGGGGTTGAGGTGGTTTGGACATTTTTGAGAAGTTGTTGAAAAGTAGGATGACTTGGAGGGTGTATAAACCTGTAGGGGAGGGAAGGTGGGGTGGGGTTAGGTTAATGTTTTACTTCACTCAGACTGGTATGTCAAGGCTTGCAAGGTTAGGTAGTATTATTTCCTTCCTGTACTGGCTACCACATGCATGGTAATTATTTGTTTTACAAATAAAGTGACCCAGAAACTTTTTATTTATTTATTTATTTATTTAGTAATTTTAGCATACATACAGAGGTACAAAAAAATACAGGTAAGAGCAGCATGCCAAAGCCACTTATATGCATAGCATTACGGGCTGGCTTAAAATTAACTTAAGATTAAGTAAGCAATGATGTAATCAGTGATAAAACATTATTGTAAACAGATAACAATAAAGCACAAATGAGTATTACAAGGACAGGTCATATGGTTGCATGCATTGTTGTACATTCAGTAGAATGGAGTATTCTGTTAGGTAGTGTATTTAAAAAAATAACAAAGTTAGATTGGGTCCTAGGTTTAACATTTGTGTGATATAATTGTGAGTAACATTTAGGATATACAATTTATAAGGTTCAGTTATTCAGTATTTATTTGGTTTTGAGTGAGTAAGTGATCTTTGAGAAGAGACTTGAATTTATAAACAGGTAGTGTTTCTTTTATATTTACAGGTAATGAATTCCAGATTTTAGGGCCTTTTATGTGCATTGAGTTTTTGCATAGCATGAGATGGACACGAGGAACATCAAAGAGTGATCTGTGCCTTGTGTTATGGTCATGTGTTCTGTTGAGGTTGCCAAGGAGATGTTTGAGGGGAGGGTTAATATCAGAGTTAAGTGTTCTATGTATGTAATAGGTGCAGTAATAAGTATGGATGTTTTGTATGGTGAGTAGGTTGAGTGTTTTGAATATTGGTGGAGTGTGCTGCCTGTAGTGAGAATTTGTTATCATTCTAACTGCAGCCTTTTGTTGGGTAATTAGTGGTCTGAGATGGTTAATTGTTGTTGAGCCCCATGCACAAATTCCATAGGTGAGATAGGGGTAAATAAGAGAGTGATAAAGGGCCAGGAGGGCTGACTGTGGAACATAGTACCGTATCTTCAATAGTATGCCTACAGTCTTGGAAATTTTCTTAGAAATTTGTTGTATATGTGTATGAAATTTGAGTCTATTATCAAGGTGGATTCCTAAGATTTTTCCCTCTGTTAGCTTTGTGATAGGTGATCTGTTTATCGTTATGTTAAGAGGTACATCTGTAGCTCTGTTTCCAAACTGAATGAGTAGGTTTTGTCAGTGTTTAGTGTAAGTTTGTTAGTCCTCATCCAGGTAGATATTTTCTGTAATTCGGTGTTTACAGTATTGGCTAAACCTACCATTTAATGGACTTTGGAAATATAGAAAATCAGTTGGGTCAGTAGATCTGTAAACAGTGGACAAAGTCCTTTGATTATAGATTGTTCATTATTGTTACAGTCACAGCAAACTTAATTTTTTCTCTATTCACAACAATTGCCATTAGTGACTGCCCACTCCCCCTAAATTTCACTAGGCTGCTACAGCTTTATCAACCCTCTCATGCACCACCCGGTTACTTCCTGACAAGTGTTTTCTTCATACACAAAAAAGAAAATATTTAAATAAACTTCTCCAGAACTAATCAGTAGTTTTTCTAGTTAAGAAAGCCTCTATATATTCCCTGTTCACTCATTATTCTGAATTAAAAATAATTACCTATTTCTTACTTCACCTATTATTAACTTTGGCTATTACCTACCTAGGCAGTGTGTAAAAGAGTGAAGGTATTTCTTCAGATGGTGTATGACTGAGTACCCAGCTTATATACATTATGCCATCCTCTACCTTCCTTTTTGTTTATGCCTTCCTTTCTGCCTGCCTTCCTACATGTATCACATTAAAAAATTCAAAATAGCTCAGAGATGTTTTATATTAGTTGGAATAAAGCTCGGTTTAATTCTCATTCTTTCCTTTTCTCTTTTGCAGCTCATCCATTCAAGAGAAAAATTATGTTATTTGTGCTGATGCCCAGCTCTTTAAAGCTCATGTAAGTGGCAGAATTACTGCAATATAGTATCAACAGTGAGTGTCAGGAAATACAGTGTTGCAGTATTTTTAAAGTGTCTACAAGATTTCCCCATCATTCATACTGCTGCAGTCTCATCAGTATTATCGCCACCAGGCCCGGTGGCCTGGTGGCTAAAGCTCCCGCTTCACACACGGAGGGCCCGGGTTCGATTCCCGGCGGGTGGAAACATTTCGACACGTTTCCTTACACCTGTTGTCCTGTTCACCTAGCAGCAAATAGGTACCTGGGTGTTAGCCGACTGGTGTGGGTCACATCCTGGGGGACAAGATTAAGGACCCCAATGGAAATAAGTTAGACAGTCCTCGATGACGCACTGACTTTCTTGGGTTATCCTGGGTGGCTAATCCTCCGGGGTTAAAAATCCGAATGAAATCTTATCTTATCTTATCTTGCATTAAGAGTTTATTCATGCAAGGTTCTACAAATGTGTATCACCATGTGCTGCACTAAATAATTCCCATACTCATGTATTTTAAGGAATATGTAATGAATAAGTTTCTTAATAATATTTTATTGTAATATAAATTTTGTTAACCTGTATTGATATATTGGGATACTTGAGTACTTATGTAATCAGTCATAAATATTTCTTATGTACATTTGTTCTGACAGCAAGATATATAACTCTAGAACTTTTTTTTAATAAAAGATTAGTTAATAAGTATAAAACAATAAGTACACAAAAATAAGAAATGTCACTATGAATGCCATGTATGCTTTCTGTTTTCTGGAATTAGATTCGTAGGATTCTTATTGACTGTATTACCTTTCTACATTACATAATTATTTCTTCAGGCTTCATTTACATCTCATTCTTAATAAAAGGCAGGTTTTTTCTGGAATACATTATTACCCAGTACCCTTATTGGCTTGTAATGTGTGTTTGTGAAGCTCTTTTGAAAATACTAGTTTTCAATGAATACAATGATTGGTCTAGCGGTAAACATATGAAACTTTCATGAAATATTGACTGATTACCTTAGCATACTAGTATTTACATTACTTTTAACATCAGTAAATCCAAACCCTCGTTTTAATATTTACGTAAATTATAACAGTAATAAATGTGACAAAAATTTTTCCATGAATAATTTATAGACATGTCATCTGAATAGCATATCCAATATATATCTATAACCTGTGTTGACAGGTAAAATACATGTATTTTTAAATCATATACTAATGTGCATGATATAAGCACATAGAAGCAATAATTTCACTACACAGTATTTTCGTCTGGATTTGCTCCTACATACAGCATTAAGTATAGCCAAAAGACTTTACATAAATCATATAAAATGCATCATTTAGGAGATAATGCGAATGAAAAACCACATCAGTGTCCAGTATGTCTAAAAGATTTTTCACACAAAGCTCATCTAATATGTCACATGAGATTTCATACAGGAGAGAAACCATTTCAGTGTTCAATATGTTTCAAAGATTTTTCACAAAAGTCATATCTTATTGAACACACAAAAAGTCATACAGGAGAAAAGCCATATCAGTGTTCTGCATGTCTAAAGTACTTTACACATAAAGCACAACTAAAAATTCACAAGAGGGTTCATACAGGAGAGAAACCTTATCAGTGCTCAGTGTGTTTCAAAGATTTTACACAAAAATCACATCAGATAATTCATATGAAAGTTCATACAATAGAGAGGCCATATCAGTGTACAATGTGTCTAAAGAGCTTTAAACATAAATCAACTCTAACTCTTCACACAAGATCTCATACAGGGGAGAGACCATATAGGTGTTTTGAATGTCTAAAGGACTTTACGCAGAAATCAAAACTAACGGTTCATATGAGAATTCATACGGAAGACAAACCATTTCAGTGTTCAGCGTGTCTAAAGACCTTTAAGCAAAAACATAATCTATTACTTCACATGAAAATTCATACACAAGAGAAGCCATTTCCTTGCTCAACATGTTTAAAAGAGTTTTCACGAAAAGCGCATTTACTAGAGCACATGAGAACGCATACAGGTGAAAAACCCTATCAGTGTTCAGTGTGTCAGAAAAGATTTTCACACAATGCAAACCTTATTCATCACATGAGAGTTCATACAGGGGAAAAACCATTTAAATGTTCAGTGTGTCTGAGAAACTTTTCTCAAAAAGCAGATCTAATAAAACACCTGACAATTCATACAGGAGAGAAGGTATACCAGTGTTCTGAATGTCTCAAAAACTTTTCACGTAAAGCTCATCTTGAAAGTCACATGAGAGTTCATACAGGTGAGAAACCATATCAATGTTCAGAGTGTCTTAAAGGCTTTTCACATAAAACAAATCTAATAACTCATTTAAGAGTTCATATTTGAGTCTAACTATAAAATGTTCAGTTTCCCAAAGATTTCTTAATAAAACTGTCCGATATAAAATGTCAGAATTTGTAGCAATGAATATATACTCTCAAGTTAACAGCGCCCCTTAATTTTTCCTCATTTGCTTTTAAAGATCTTCAAGCAATTTAGATTGGGTGCAACTTAGTCCATTCTTGAAAATAATCTTAACCCCCACAGTACATTATGGGAAGCACATATCCAATTCTGCATATGGTGCCATAGCAAGAAACATAATTTAAACGAAAGTCTAATAAAGTGATAGTAATGACAGTGTGATTTCACAAAAATAAGGAATCTACAGTATTAAAATACAAAGCATTTAATGCAAGATCTGCTGTCTCCTTAACCTCATGCATGCCTAAGCACATTTCTCCAGAGGAGAAGGAATTTACATCATTATATGACAGTGATTGCAAAAGTGATGATGAGAGAAATAATGAGGAATATAACCTGATGGTGATGCAAGTGACTCACTTTTCTAAGGCCTGGTAAATGCTTTCCTGGGTCCATTCCTGCTACAGAAAACTTGAAACATTCTCAGAAAGGTTATATATGCACTCACACACAAATATAGCAAAGATAGTGTAATGACAGAATTTATGTAAGATATCTAATGTGGCATTATGCACTTATCTGTTTGTCAATAGGTTTAGTGCTTGTTTTTAATAATACATAATAGTAATAATATCCAAGTTTCATGGATTACTATACCCCGAAACACATCATATATATATATACATGTATATATATAAGAAAACTTGTATATGTATTGTGTAAATGCATAATTTTTGGGGGGGGAATGAAAAGAGTTGTTGAATTTGATGTAAGAACACTGCAACCTAGTCATCACAAGCTATGATTTCTCTGCCGGTGAAGACTGAGCTTTAAATCTGTAACATTTTAGCATTCCATATCGGCAAGGATTTAGTATATCCCCAATTTCCTTGTATATTGTTATTTAGTCTTTGTTGTTCTGCAAGTGCATTTGAGAAATAATTAAGTTTTTAAGTTGTACACAGTTTAAGGGTTTTTAAAAGGTACAAAACTAACTTTTAAATCCAATAAGGCATTTGAGAAATTATGCTACATGTGTCCCTTGTGCTGTAGATGTGTCCCAAGCCCATGGTAGCTGTAGTAAGATCAGTCATGCCATGAACACTAACTATATGCCCTAATATAGCTACTGAACATCACATATCCAAAATGGGACATTGCATAATAGTGAATTAGTAGAAAGTAAGGGAAGAATTGCATGTTTAAGAAGGACTGTTTACAAGATAATATTTAGTAGAACCTGGAAATTCATATAGAATATATGTATAAGTATTCATTATGTTCAGATTATTTTTACAGCAAGGGCAGTTTAAAGTTCCACTTGAAATTTAATGATGGTCCAGGATGCACTGAATCTTTGTACAATATTCTTTTTCCATTTTTTGGCTTGTGTTCTAGACATGTCAACATTTGTTTTAGGAATCAGTACCACAGATCAACTAATAAATAAAGTTTTTTTTATGATCCTTAGTTTCTATGGTTTTGTTCTTAGAAGCAGCAAAACCTAATTAAATACCAATACTGCAGTATGAAGAAGAATTAAGCTTAGGTCTGAAGTATTAGGCTGCAGGTTGACTAACTGTTCTACTGTTGAAAGTTTAATGTAGTGAGTCATTCAATTTTTTTTCCATTTGAAGACAATTCTGTGGAATTTACATGCATTTCTATTTCTTGAGTCAAATGTCTACCCTGATCCCGTTCTCAGCTATGAAAGGTACTGTACAGTAGTGACTCTTAGCTAAAATATTATGCATTTCAGCAGTGCAGTATTGTTTATTAGTTACAGTCATCTTTTTTTACTTGGTTCAGTGATGTTTCTCAGATGTTTCTAATCTGAATGTGACTACAGTAAGCCCTTGAATAACTGAATCTTAATATAATGGACTTTTAAAATAATGGGAAGAATCCTCGTATGTAAATTGTACTTTTAGCTCCTTTATTTTCAGTGTTTATTACAGTATACATAAATTTTGTGGACTTTACTTTATTAGGCATATTACTGGAATACTTACATACCTTTTTATGATGTTTTAACATTATTCTAATTTAAAGAACACTTGGGCAGTCTTCTCAATTAGTTCATTTTATTATGGGTTTACTATATGTATAGTTATATTGTGCTGTATAACTATAATTTCTTACTTGGCTTGAAAAGCTACAATTGGTCTCGCAAAAAATGTCAAGCTCATATGTATGTGTTTAGTCTCTAATTTTGTAAAGTTTAAATATCACAATAAACTGAAGTAATCCCTCTCATCACATGGGCATTATGTTCCAGAAAACCAGCATGTAATGTTTGTATAACCCTTTGGTGCTTATTTTGATTATATTATTATTGAGCCATTCAACAAACAGGGCCTTTGTTGTCCCTTACCTTGTTAAACCACCAAATAATGGGCAAACAAGTTTTGTTTTTAACTTTCAGTGCACAGGGATTTTCTACACACTAAATGGCTTGCATTTGCACATAGAAGCAAGCTCAAGTGATCCTTGTCTGCCTTGAAACTAGATTTAAAATTTTCTTGCTGCTAGTGTTGATGGCAGGATTATACTGTTTTCAGAAATAATTTCCACAAAGTTGGCCTGATAACTTCCAGCAGTTGTGTAATCAACTCGTGCACTCTCACTGCTAAAATTTATATTATGAAACCAATTTTGTTTATAATGTTCCTTTAAACTGTCCAGCACTAAACTTGTACTGTTGTAAAAACTCTCCTCTCTCTCACAGTTTTATAGAAGGGTAAGGCTTAGCAGCTTACTTTCTGAGCACTGTTTTTTCATCAGCCCATACATCAGTAACTTTTCTATCTTAGCTCCATTGATTTTTCTGACATTTTCAGCAGGTGATAATCAGCATCATTTATGACAGTCTCCTATTTTCTTCTCATTGTCTCATAATCCCCATCACATGTGAATTATCTCAAAAACAATATCCGAATTTCCACTTTATTCAGTACCACCATAGATTCACATTTATTCATCATTTCGGTACCTCCATCATTCATTCTAGTCCTCTTAGGTGCTATGGGTAATATCCAGTTAAGTTGGTTTGCATGAATGTTAAAGTTTAAAATCTTTGACACTTACAACTTGGATTATGATTATGACATTTTGTAAGACAATTTGTTATAATGTTGGTAGTAGTTATTACTTATGTTGAAATAAATTGGTAATAGTGCTAACAATATGATGCTTGTATGATATAGATAAATGACACTGCTTATTGATAAATTAGACTTTAACATAATTAGTCTTTACAGAATTTAGGTTGGATGAAGGTGGTGACTTTTTGAAAATTTTTGAAGCAAGTGATGGAGTGGAAACATTTTACATATTCTGGAAAGGAGTTCCAAATTTTAGGGCCCTTTATTCACATTGAGTTCTTAGACAAGCTGAATCGAACATGTGATATGTCAAAGTGGTACTTGTTTCTTTCTGTGTGTGTGTGTGTTCTGTTGCAGCTCTCCAGGAAGAGTGGGAGTGCTGTGTTGGAGATCGTATTGTCCTATATATACCCTATAGAATGCACAGAAGTAGGTGTGAATGTTTAGTTAGGTGAGTAAATTAAGACTTGAGTATTAGTACCTTGTCTGAAACTCTATTGGGTGACTATTCTAATAACTGATTTATGTTGAGTAACAATAGGTTTTAGGTGTTTACTGTTGTGGATCTCCAAGCACAGATACCATAAATGAGGCAATAGAGAGTAATATTGTTTGAGGAACATAGTGTAGTTTTGATAGAATGGCCACAGTTTTGAAAATTTTCGTACAAGGTGCTATCAAAAAGTTCTAAGACTTGAATTTTTGCACACCACCTGTGTGAAATATAATGGTAGTGTAGAGCACCTTGCACAGTACACTTCTTTGTGAAGTAGCATGGTGAGTTTGTGTGGTCATTTATTCTGTTGAGGTTAGATGGGCATTTTTTGTCTTGTCAGCAAGTTGTTGCATTTTTTTGATGTAACAAAATAGAATCTTTGAAAGAACATCATATGTGTGTGTAATTCTGTTTCAAGCTCTGTAAAATGGTTAGTGAAACTCACAAAATGCTTCAACAAGTATTTGGTGAAGCAATGGTTTTCTCGATTCAGAGAAGGCTGAACATCAGTTGAAGATGATGAACACATTGGTTGTACATCAATAGCAAAAACAGATGCCAAAACCGAAAAAGTGAGGAAGGTTATTCACAAATATTGTTGTCATAGTATCTAAGACACTGCAAGTGCTATGGTAATTTCTTACGGGTCATGTCAAAGAATTTTGACAAAATTTGAAAATGAGGCGAGTGATTCACCATGACAATACCCCTGCTCACACAGCACTGTCTGTTCAGCATTTTCTAACTAAAAACAACATGGTAATCATACCCCCACCCTCCCTACTTCCCAAGTCTAATCTCCTGGGATGTCTTTCTCATCCCAAAAATAAAAATGACACTTAAAAAGTGGCATTTTATCATGGAAGAGATTCAAGCTGAATCACAGGCTGTGCTAGATACCATTAGAAAAGAAGAGTTCCACTGAGATCAGCGTTTAGCTTCCCATGGAGAGTGATTTGAGGGAGACAGCTTTAAGTAGGTGATTAGGTAAGCCTATATATTTCTCCACGGCAGCTCAGGAACTTTTTTGATAGCACCTCGTATATGCTGAATGCGAGTGTTGAATTTCAGGTTGCAGTCAAGGCATACATTCAAGAATTTTCCCCTCGTCTTGTACTGTGTGATAATTATGTATTTTTATACCAAAATGAATAATTTTAACCTTACTACCAAACAACATACAGAAGATCTTGTCAATATTGGGGATAAGTTTGCTGGTAACCATCCTGGTAGAAATCTTTGTGAGCTTGTCATTGACCGTATTAGTGAGGAAAACTGGATCATGATGTGATTGACAAATTTTGTGTCATTGCCAACAGATCTGTGGTAAGTTCCTGGGAGGCATTTGGTAGGCCATTTATGTAGAAGAGAAATGATAGAGGGCCAAGGACACTACCCTTTGGCACTCCTATGTTGATAATTTAGGTAAATGAGGAAGTGTTCTTGATAATCATTTGTTTACGTTTCTTTGTAAGGTAGGACTTTATGACAAGAGCATGACCTCTGATTCCATAATGCGTTAGTTTCACCAACAAGATATTGTGGTCTACAGTGTCAAAGCTTTGATAAATAAAGAGGCCCAGTGGATATTCATTATTTTCTAGAGTTGAATAGACAATTTAGCATCTTTCGAATAGCATTATTAACACTTTCCTAGCCTAAAGACAAATTGGCAAGGGTTATCAATATTTTGTTTAGCGATAAATGCATGTACGTATTCATTTATATGTATTATCTTTTCAACGATTTTTGATAATCAGGTTAAGTTAGAGATTGGCCTTTCGTTGTTAATATTAGCTAGATTTCCACCTTTATTGGCTGGGGTAACTTACACAAGCTTAATATATTTGGGAAAGTTTGGGTTTCAAGAGATTTATTAAACAGAGTTGCAGTAATAGGTAATGCCACATAGGCGGCTCTTATATATGAATGGTGGAATACTGCTTTACATCCTGCCTTATTTTTGAGCTTTTAGTATCGAAGTCACCTACGAGTTACCTCCATACCTCTGTACTAAGCAACATCATACAGTGAAAATTTTTCTATCTGCATACATTGGGACAGTACCCTCTCTGTGAAAAAAATGTATTTTACTATCGTAGATACATTTACAAGATGGCAATTCTTCATTCCTTATCTGTTAATATTTTTTTCAGTATTGTTACCTATAAGTTGTGTGTTCCATCTAATGTACTTTGTTACTTAACGAACGACACATGCAGAATAAACTTTTATTGTGTCAGAGTTTCAATCCAGAACTAAGTCAATGACCTGGTAAAGCTGTACATGAAGTGAAACCTTGTGACAACAAAAGCTTGCTCTCTAACAGCGTCTTTTGTTTATTACTGTATGCTACTGTATCCAGAGTTTGTTGCTGTACATTAGTTATTGTATGTTTACTGGGCACTTGGTTGTTGGAAAAAGAAATGGCGTTGATTGAAAAGGATTATAACAAAAGTTAAATTATACTTTGCTTTTTATTCCCTTTGAGAAACAAATCCCCTTTTCTGTAAATGACGTATACTAATGATCTGTGAGAAATTATTTTCTGGACTACAAGAAGTAAATAAACTTGAATGCTTTAAAACCTTGTGTGTCCCATTTCCAGCAGACACAAGAAGTTTGTGTCGTGATGTTGGTGAAGTGCTCTTGATCCAGAAAACTGGAGCTACTCTCCACTTTCTTGGATACGAGAATTATCTTTTATTCCGACTCCCCATATAAGTTTAGCGCTTTTGTTAAGTACAATACTACTACTAATAATAATTTAGCGCTTCTTTTTGATTATAATAATAATAATAATAATACTAATAATGAAACAATCTTATTTACTGACATGGATGGTATTGTTGGGAACAGCTTTCAAGCAGCATAAATACTACTGGTGTGCCCAGGATACTCTTGGATGAGGAGGGAGGATATATGGTCTCTTGTTTCTCCTTGGAACCCTTGTGATTTAGCGCTTCTTTTTTATTATAATAATTGTTTCTCGTCGGAGCTGCTCTTCTTGCCTGCCCCCTCTTGTTCTGTAACAAAAACAAAACTGACAGTTTAATTTATCAATGGTGAAGTTCATGTTCAGATTCCTCTCGGGTCCTTTACCCCGGCAGCACCCTTACCTGATCCAGACCTGCCTACATAACTTCCTTCAAACTCAGTACCGTTTTCAAGGAACACCTCGTTGCCGAACTCCGGTGCCGGTCTTCCTGCTGACTCTTTTTCGATAGCGCTTCTTTTTGATTATAATAATAATAATTTTTCGATATCCCTGATCTTTGCTTTACCCTGACCGTGCACCTCTCTTCCATGACAGTATTGATTTTTGAATCGGTCGCACACCACATGACTGACTGGTGTGAAACCATCGTTCAAACGTCCATAGCCTACATTTGACGTAATTAATGCTATTATCGACACTCCTCGCCCTACCCTAAGAAACATGCTTCCTGTAAATCTCTTCCCCTCAAGTTGTTTTTCAATAACCCTTCGAGCAAAATTATTTTCTTTTTGGCAAACTACTACTGATTATCTCACTGACCATGGCATTAGAACAGCATTCACTGAGTCATGTAGTTCAAAACGTGTTCTTTCATACCCTCAAGACCCCTCAAGGGAGGTTTCTTGACGCTGGTGATGGGCTCTTGATCTAGGGAATTGGATCTGTGCTCCGGTTCCCTGAATTGAGCCTGAATATCTTCCATCCCCCACATGCGCTGTATAATCCTATGGGTTTTGCGTTTCCCTGTGATTATAATAATCTTACCTTCAAGTGTGGTATTAGTTTAGTTCTGCCGCTTGAGCGGCTAGTTTATTGTGCACTCCCATCTCTTTTACAGTTCTAAATGAGAGCAAAAATTGCACATGAAATTAGCAGACTGACACCTACACACTTGGATTTCACCCTCCACTGACATCGTAACAGAAGACAGCTTTATTTTAGTGTCTGAAGCTACGCCACAGAGATTTTGGAAGTTATGAGGCTTATTCTAAGACGATGGGCTGTATAGCCCTTGTGGCTTAGCGCTTCTTTTTGATTATAATAATAATAATAATAATCTAAGACGATGGGAACGAGTTGAATATCTTTGGTCATGGGGCGCCTATACATGCCAGTTGTAACTAGAATCTAGTCCTAATTACCATACTCCAGCACTTAACATTTGAATCTGAGCTGAAAAGGCCTTATGTTACTGACAAAATGAAAACGAAAAGTTCAAGGAAAAAAAGAAAAAGAAAACTTCTGGCAACTACTTAATGGTTCCTCTTTAGGGATACCTAATAATAATAATAATAATAATAAAATTAATAATAAGTGTCATACGGTGATAGACCCTTCGTGTCCTACAATAATGATTTTTATCTGTTTCCAGTAGGTTTAACGCTAGATTTTGATTATAATTTTATCTGACCAGTATATAGTTTTCCTCATTTTAAAGTGGAGTTTTTGGTGTATTAAAATGTTAGACTGAGGACAGTTTCCAGAAAGTGACCACTGTCTTTTGGAGGATTTTTACCCAATGTGGTTTTTGCACGTTTCTTGTGTTTCCAATAAATCTTCCCTCTCCTTACCTCATCCTTCTTTCCTTCCTTCCTTCTTACGTATAAGATCCACTTACCTTGATCCCTGCTCTCCCCTTCTCTAACTGCTTTCATAAACACCCATGAATTTAACCCCTTTCCTCTTTAGTTTCCCACTTCTTTCCCTCTGTTCCAACCTCCCTCCCAATCTATCTTCTTCCCTGCTTCCCCCTCCCCCAACATCTGCCACGTATTTCTATTCATCTCTACCTCTCTCCTTCACTGTCTCTCGTCCTCTGCCCGCTCTCACCCCTCCTCCCCTTTATACATGTCACGAATTATTTTGCAAGATTTGTCTTGTTCCTACTGCCCTGAACATGGGTTGGATGATATCCACCTTCATTTCTCTTATCAGAGGAATTAGGTACAGAAGTGTCAGATGAGAGGAGATAGAGCAGAAGTGTAGATTTATGAAAAAAACTGGACTACTTTTCGGTACTCCTTACCCCTCAAGGAAGGTTCCTTGATGTTGGTGAGGGGCTCTTGATTTAGGGAATTGGATCTGTGCTCCAGTTCCCTGACCCCTCAAGGAAGGTTCCTTGATGTTGGTGAGGGGCTCTTGATTTAGGGAATTGGATCTGTGCTCCAGTTCCCCGAATTAAGCCTGAATGCCTTCCACATCCCCCCCCCCAGGCGCTGTATAATCCTCCGGGTTTAGCGCTTCCCCCTTGATTATAATAATAATAATAATAATCCAGTTCCCTGAATTAAACCTGAATACCTTCTACATCCCCCACAGGCGCTGTATAATCCTACGGGTTTAGTGCTTCCCCTTGATTATAATAATAATAATCAGTACTCCTTAAACCATTATGAAGTTTCAGGGAGTTGTAAGGAAGCTGGAAGAACTTGAACTTGTATGACCAGAGCTGTGGTAAGATGGGGACGGAAGAAGGATGGGTAAGACAGGGAAGGAAGAAGGATGGGTAAGATGGGGAAGGAAGAAGGATGGGTAAGGATGGAAATAAAGGAAAAGGGTGGGATGGTGGAGGGGAGATGGGGTAAGAAAGGTAAGTGGCCCAACCACTTAGGTGCAGAATGATACATATATATGTATGTGTATAGTGTCAACAATGAAAGCAATTAAGGTGAATGGGGTATAACACTTACCCGCCAGTTTCACAGAGTTATAACGATGTATAACTGCATGACTCTGAATTGGTAAGGGGTATAATAGTTAAAAAAATTTTTTCACGACGTAAGCCGTACATGACAATGACAAGGTGATAGAAGGCAATATCTGGGCAGCTCAGCTTCTTCGGAGGTGGTGTCCAAAACTGACTGAATTAGTAACATTACATGAGTACATGTAACAAGTGATAATATCTAAGAGATATCACCAAAAATGGGAGTGGAGTTACCCTTAATGAGCATACATTGGTTCAGGTGTTAACCTGTCATCAGGATCTTCTGGTAGGTCGCTCAGGATCTTCGGGCGTTGGAAATCGTCCTTATGGATGAATCTACGTACTCGCTGCTGGAGAGTCAGTCGTTGGGTTCTGTGGGCCGGTGCATCGATTACATAGTCTGCGGTGTTTGCAAAATATGAAGCGGAGTGCCCTATTCTGGACCCGTTGTAACTGTAGCATATTGGTTTTGGTAGTCAAAGACAAGGGTACGCACGGATATTCAAATAAAGGTCGTATCATCAACTCATACAGGTGCTTTTTGATGTGGGATAGAGCCGGATGAAACCTGTATAGAGAGTTAAGGCGGACTTTGGCTACATTTTTCATTTTAGTGGCATGAGATGTGGAGTGAAGAAGTCTATTTATTTCATATCCCAAGATCTTGTTAGGGTTTCTAATGGCTATAGGCGTACCCCGAATGGAGATACCTCCATTGTCCTCTATAGTTGAGGAAAAACAACCGATGGTGCTGATAAGGACTTTATCTGGGTTTGTCGTGATACGCCATTTCTTCTCCCAGTTCGCTGTTCTACACAGTTCAGCATTCATTTTTTCAATTACCTTCTCATACTTATATTTGCCAGCCACCGGGGCGGATGAAACGACATGAATAACATCATCAGCAAACTGGGTAATAAGTGTATCATTCAACTCGGGTTGAGGGAGATCGTTGGCATAGATGTTGAATAATATCGGGCTAAGACACGAGCCCTGTGGTACCCCAGCAGTCGGAGTAAATGGCTCAGCCATTAAAGGAAGGGAAGATTTTTCTGTGCGATAAGAAGTTGTACATAAAGCGGAGAAAGGTCCAATTGTAGTTAGGGAGGTCGACCAGTTTGAAAATTAGTCCATCATGCCACAGTCAAAAGCATCCCTGAACATCCCTGGTGGCAATGAGGGCAAGATTACCCTGTTTCTGCAGGCTGGCAACTGCATTGAAAATGATATTTATAGCATGTTGGGTTCCTCTGTGAGTTCAGAACCCAAACTGTTTCTAAGTGAAAAGGTGATTGTATTCCATGTAATAGTTTAATCTGTTAGACATAATTTTCTCCAGGACTTTACCCGTGACCTCAAGTAAAGAGATTGGTCGAAAGTTATCTGGCTTATGGTGGTCTTTAGTGGGTTTGGCAATAAATATTTTCTTCACTGTCTTAAGAGCAATTGGAAAGTGTCCTGAGGCCAAGATAGCATTGAAGATATTCACAAGAAACAATTTGCAGTTTCTGGGTAAGAACATAACTTGCCTTACTGTTATGCCCAAAAGACCCAGGGCCTTATTCAACATTCTACCGAGAACTTGACACATCTCTCTGAGGGTGATAGGTCTTGTGAGAGGATAGTCTTCAAGAGTTAGAGGTAGCAGGTGTAAATCAGCTAGGTTGTAATCCCTTTATTCGTTAACCCATTGATAATGAGTAGTACGTATTATTAAAATGTCTACTCGCATTGTGCATAAGAATTTTCGCCCACACTTCACCCATCAGAGTGGCCTGGTTTTGTGGATGATCAAGGTGTAAATCAATGTTCTCATCATCCCCATCAATGAAGAAATGCATTAGATAACTGCAAGTCTTATGTTTGGCCCCTAAAAGCTGGCAGATCTTGCTCCAGAACTTTGCAGGCTGACGTTTATACTGGTTAGCTTGGAGAATGAGATATTTCCGTAACTCGCTCTTGTGCTGGGAGATCAAGGCAAGTAACACTTCTCAACCCCTGCAAGATTGCCCGTGGGGGCAGACAAGTTAGGTAGTGCCTATTGTATTCAGTTTGATAATTCCTCATGCAATCTCTAATTTCTCTAGTAAGTTTATATTGCTGGTAAAGCTCTGACGTAGTTTTTGGACAAACCACACGAGTCGCTTTTATTAGTCGTCCGTGCAAAGAGTTAATTGCGGCATCAATCAGCGTTACAGGCTGGTCATCAAGGGAGATAGTATCATCATGGCACAAGTAGTCTCAGAATGGATCAAAGCCCAGAGAGGTTAGGTTAAGTTTCGGAGGAGTGGTTGTCCGAGACGGTGATGCCTGCAGAGTAATGACAAGAGGGATGTGGTTGGAACCCACTTTGCCACCAGGAGAGACCCTGCAGTGATAGAGGTCACAATCTCTATTGGTTAAGGCTATATCATGGGTCCCCGGACTATAGCCGACAAAGGACTGAAAAAAGGGCCCTGAAAAGAGGTGTTGTGCTGTCATTATGTTAAAGAGTTGTTGACCCTTCAAGTCCCCCATCGGCTGGCCAGCTCTACAGTTGAAGAGGGCAGGGTAATGGGCGTTAAAATCACCTGCAAGGAGTGTGGGAACATTCCTCCATTCCAATGGAGGGGAATGGACTCTATATACCTCTGTCGAGGAGGAAAGTAGACAGTACCAACAATTAAGGGACCATATGAGGTCAACAGTTCTACTGCTAGAATGGTGTCTTCGTCAATGTGTATGGTCCAAAAGGCATACCCCAGTTTAACTAAGATGGCTACTCCACTATGGAGCCCTCTCGACTTCTCAACCATAGAGTAACCACGTAATTTAATACGTTGGTTTGCCCTTGCAGCAGTCTCATTCAGGAGGATGATGTCAGGGTTATGATTGTGCAGTTCCACTTCAAGGAGGTACCTGTTGTTAAAGAAATGTTGAATGTTAACTTGGAAAACGGTAATCCCCATTATTTATTCCTGTTCATACGCTTTTTACAGACTGAGGCTAGATTCCAGAAATTGTATTTGCTGACCGAATGTAAGCTCTCCATGACTCACGAAATCATAATGACACGATTGCAAACAAACCATACTACGGACGGGATTGAACCTGCGGTCAGAGAGTCTCAAAACTCCAGACTCCAGCGGCTAACGCGATGGTCTGGAGTTTTGAGACACTCTGACCGCGCGTTCAATCCCGCCTGTGGTATGTTTTTTTTTTTTTAAGCTCTCCATACTCGACTCATGGAAGGGAGGAGAATAGTTCTGCGTGGTTTGCTGAGTACTGACAAGTTCCTCATCCTCACTGGTAGTGGTGACATCAACAGAAGCTTCAGAATCATCATCTAACAATGGAGTTGTAGGGTTTGCAGTGTCAGGGTGTAAAAGCACAACAGAGGTCAGAGGAGAGAGGGGGGGCCCAAGGGTAATTGGGGTAGACCACTGGAAGTATCTTGGGAAGGTATAGGAGCTGGAGGGTCAGCTTCAACAGCTGTAGTTTGAGTTTGAGCACCTGAGTCTGGTTCAAGTTCAATGGGAGGTGTGAACATAGCGGGCAGAGGCATTAATGCAACCTGGTCATCAATCATGGTTGAGGCTTGATGGTGGAAAGAAGTAGGCATAGGTTCAGGTAAAGTGGAGGGTGCACACTGCCTGCCATGAGGGGACTGGTCCATAAGTAACTGTACATTGTGGTATTATTATGGGACTGATCCCAATAGCCTCTAATAAGTTACTGAAAACAGAGGAACATAGTTTAACATTGTTACCTGCCACCTCCTTAGCCAACAGAAACATCAAGGATCCCTGCATAATATCCACCTCAGAGAACCACGGAGCCTTAGGGATCGATGTTATACCTTGCACCTGGAGTACATGGGGCGAGCTGCGAGGTAAGGCACAGCAGGAGAGGCAGTATTCCAAACATTGGAAGTTGAAGAGGCGGTAGTAGAGGTGTCAGTAGGAGTCACGCCAGCTCCAGGGAGACTAGGGAATGTAGCCTGGGACATGCTTGGAGGGGGTTGGGTTGTGGTTTTCTGAGTACTTGTCTGCTTCCTGGCATCCAGAATTTTCTGTATTGTAGATTTCCATGTAGGACAGCTTGGGGATACAGCATGATGTTTATCCTTACAGAGGGCACACTTAGGGTTGTTTCTATTAGAGCAGTCCTTGAAATTATGCTCACCAGAGCAGATGTTGCAGATTGTTTTTTGACTGTCACACTTATGAATTTGGGTATAACACCAATAACACTTAAAACATTGCATGACATTTACAAACCGTTCCCTTGATCTGGGGTACACTTAGTACCAAAACATTTCAAGCCATTCACCCTGTTCCACTTCCTGACTACTCTATGACTGAAGAAATACTTCCTAACATCCCTTTGATTCATCTGAGTCTTGGTTCTGTGTCCCATCTCTGGAACATCCTGTCTCTGTCAACCTTGTCTATTCCACGCAGTATTTTGTATGTCGTTATCATGTCTCCCCTAACCCTCCTGTCCTACAGTGTCGTCAGGCCGATTTCCCTTAACCTTTCTTTGTAGGACATTTCCCTTAGCTCTGGAACTAACCTTGTCGTAAACCTTTGCACTTTCTCTAATTTCTTGACGTGCTTGACCAGGTGTGGGTTCCAAACTGGTCCAGTATGGGCCTGACGTACACGGTGTACAGTGTCTTGAAAGATTCCTTACTTAGGTATCGGAATGCTATTCTCAGGTTTGACAGGAGCCCATATGCTGCAGCAGTTATCTGTTTGATGTGTGCTTCCGGAGACGTGCTCGGTGTTATACTCACCCCAAGATCTTTCTCCTTGAGTGAGGTTTGCAGTCTTTGGCCACCTAGCCTATACTCTGTCTGCGGTCTTCTTTGCCCTTCCCCGATCTTCATGACTTTGCATTTGGCGAGGTTAAATTCGAGAAACCAGTTGCTGGACCAGGTGTCCAGCCTGTCCAGGTCTCTGAAGTCCTGCCTGATCCTCTTCTGATTTAATTCTCCTCATTAACTTCACACCATCTCAGGGACACTTCTGAGTGTCCTTGAGATAATAATAAGGAAAAAATAATAAGGAAATAATAAGGTAAAGAATAATAATAAGGAAAAAAGTTGACCAGACTCCGAGGGGAGACAAGTGTGCCGTGTGCCAATAAATAAAGAAAATAACTTTTATGGGTGAGGACGGAAAGTCGCCCTGAAAATACAGTATAATACATAGTGCAATATTGTAAAAGATAGTGGTACAGTAGTGTGTAGATAAGATACCTCAATAAATGTGGTGAAATTAAAAGGGAAGTTTTTGCCAGTGTTTGAACTGGTGATGTGAACAGTGTAAACAGTTGTAAAAAATCGCAAGATTCTGCTACACAGGTCAATACGTTTAAAAATTTCTTAATTTTTGCTAAGTTACCTTACGTATAATCAGTGATAACATACAGTACGATTTTTTAGAAATACGAAAATTTTGGATTTTAACAATAAGATATTACGGGGTCGCCTGTGGAACTTGTGGAAATAAGAGGAGCAGAGTTACGAAACTGTAATATTGGAGAGTTGGCAGAGATCGAAACATAACTTTCTGCCCCAGTCGCTATACCTTAGTTAAACAGTGATACCATAACCAATTAGCATGGTAGAGTTAGGAACAAAGTGAGGAAAATTAAAATACAATGATACAGGAAGGACCATCTCAGGAGTCTATCATCAGTAGGAGCTGCCAGAAGTCACCGGTTTCTCCAACACGTAAATTATACTTTTTGTATCAAACTGAACACATATTACTCTGTTAAGTAATATTCTAGTAGTCCTTTCACGAGCTAGTCCAAAATCACCGACCGGATTGCGATAGATTATTGAGTCTCCATTACGTTCTTCGTGGTGGTGATTGAGCGTCTTCAAGTACTTGTCACTAAGGGATCTTTCTGGGAAGGACAGCTCGTTTTCTTGGGAAGAGTGCATGACTACCAGTTTCGTTTCTTTCTCCATGGCGTCTAGCGTTTCTTAGTGCATTGGTTTCTAGTCATTGGCATGAATGGTTCGTGTACTCGATGGTCTTTGGAGTCAGCATAAACCGACTTGCTACGTTTGATCAAGAACTCACTTGAAGATCTCGTTATTTCTCTTTCAGTGCGACTTGGTTATTTATATCCCCTATATTTATTCCCGTCTTCCATTTATACACGTCACTCATATATCTTCCCTAATTCCTCACCTTTCCAGAGAATGCAGATTCAGTGTCCTCAGTCCGTTCTCGTAGGAAATATTTCTGATACATGGGGTCAATATTGTCATCTTTTCCTATATGTTTCACAGCGCATTTATGTCCATTCTGTAATACGGAGACCAGAACTGCGCAGCATAATTTGAACGAGGACTTACCAAAGATATATAAAGGTGAAGCATAACCTGAGGACTTCTGTTATTTATTCATCTTGATATGAAGCCAAGAATTCTATCATCTTAACTGCGAACGCTTTTGCACTGTTCTCTTAGCTTTAGATTACTGCTAACCACAACTCTTAAATTTTATTTACATTCAAAGTATTTACAATATTCGCATTTAGAATATCTGCAATATTCGTTTGTGTGTGTGCTATAGTTATTGTCTTTTCACAGGCTTAGAACCTTACATTTATCTACATTAAACTGCATCTGCCTCTTCTCCAACCACTTTATCAAACTATCTAGATCTTCTTGTAGCGCTCTAGTGTTCGCATCTTAATTTATCAAAAGACTTTTTCTTTTAGTGTTATCGACAAGCTTTCATATGTCACTGTTTATTCCATATACCCATACCGAGTTTAAGTAATCCAGATAATCTCACAATCACAGGCCCGGTGGCCTGGTGGCTAAAGCTCCCGCTTCACACTCGGAGGGCCAGGGTTCGATTCCCGGCGGGTGTAAATATTTCAACACGTTTCCTTACACCTGTTGTCCTGTTCACCTAGCAGTAAGTAGGTACCTGGGTGTTAGTCGACTGGTGTGGATCGCATCCTGGGTGACAAGATTAAGGACCTTACCCCAATGGAAATAAGTTAGACAGTCCTTGATGACGCACTGACTTTCTTGGGTCATCCTGGGTGGCTAACCCTCCGGGGTTAAAAATTCGAATGAAATCTTAACTCTGAGGTCTTATCCAAGCATCGTTAAGTATCCCCGCCTCTACATTACGATGTTCCACACATTAAGTATCCCAAATCAGACTGTTCAAGTAACTGCCTCGTTTTTCTATCCTTAAATATATGTGTTCTATCCTCTTACCTTTATATCTGCTGAAGAGGACCTCATTTGGAGATAGCAATATACAGACAGCCATTTTTCCTTGTTTTTGTCTCCAAAAACAAGAAAGCCAATAATGAAAGTATAGAGTCCAACGAAGTAATTAATACAAGTAAATAAAGACTACAGATGAGTACTCTGTTTACACAGTAACAGCACCATTGCGTTCGTGTAAGTTGGTTGATTACGGATAACTCTTCTTATATCTCCGACACTTTTAGGTTAATATTATAACCTAAAATTGGTAAAACATATTTCATAAATCGACTTAGATTGCTTATAAAATGAGGAACGATAGTACACAAAGATCGACACAGTTTGAGGTCAGTTAATTGGTTAATGTCTAGTTCTCATCATCTTCATACTCTGCTGATGAAGAAGAAATGTCTTCATTACCGAAACGTTTTTTTCAGTCGAATATAGAGGTGACTTTTACATTAGAGACAGTGGAAGAAGAGAGATAATTTTAAGGTGTTAAGTCCCTTAGCCTTGATGAATTGATAGGTGTTTGGCCTCTTTGCCTTGATCTATCTCAGACAGATGCACGAAGGAAGAGTATTTTGTACTGCAGCTCAGGAAAAGTCGCAGCAGTTTTAGATGTCATTACAGGTGGGTGGGAACCACTAGTGGAAATAGATCAAACCAATAATTTGTGACAGAGGTTAACAATAGAGCTGTAAAAGATATTCCCTGTATAAAGATTTCATGGTGTTGATGTATTAGAGAAGTTTCATACAATGTTGGTAAAGAATACCGACAGGTTGATAAATACAACACATGTGTGCAACACTCGGGTACCCAAGTGTTGCACATGTGTCTTATTCATCAACTATTCAACACTGTAGGCCATTAATATACTATACCCTGTGTTGAGGCCGGGTTGCCAGGAAAAAAATATTTACCCTTTCTTCATTGCCACTTGCATTTCCTGGCAGTGACCACACGTCTTAAAGTATTTGTGGATAAAATCCAAAACAAAAAATAGCTGCTATTGAAAGGACAAAAAGCCTGCAAAGTACCTTTCCTATTAATATCAGTACATTTTCCATGAAAACCCAAGGAAAGAGCTTGCACCCAAAACTCAAAAAAAAAAAAAAAAAAAAAACAGGACGACCTTCACTGCAGCAGCCAAATGGAGGGTTATAACTCGCCAGACAAAGGACTGCTCACCCTGCATGATAATATCAAGCACATGTTAGCGGGAACATCTGGGATAGCAGCAGATGGCGGGTTACATTAGGCAGCTTCCTGGCCTGAGGTGAGTTTCTGCTGCAGTAAAACTGCTTCTTTTAACTCAGGAAAACTTACGGTGAGCACTCTAGTACAAGAACCAGCATCAGCAACAGTAATAGCATGGTCAACAGTAACAGCAGTAGCAACTGCAAAAGTGGTAGTAGTAGTAGTAGTAGTAGTAGTAGTAGATGGAGCAGGAGCAGCAGCGGTAGAATCATCAGTAGCAACACAGCAGTAGAACTACCAGCAAAAGCAGCAGAGATACCAGCAGCACGAGCAGCAGCAGCAAAAGCAGCAATTACTACTAACGTAGTAGTAGTAGTAGCAGTAGTCAAAGAAACCCCTCCAGCAGTTAGCAGCAGAAGTACCAGTAGTACCAAAAAGAATAGTTGTAGTATTAATTGCAGCAGCAACAGAATCAGCAGGTTCATCAGCAATTTTAGTAGTAGAAGCAGCAGCAGCAGCAGCAGCAGCGGCAGAAGCGGCAGCAGCAGCAGCAGCAGCAGCAGCAGCAGCAGCAGCAGCAGCAGCAGAAGCGGCAGCAGCGGCAGCAGCAGCAGCAGCAGCAGCAGCAGCAGCAGCAGCAGCAGCAGCAGCAGCGGCAGAAGCGGCAGCAGCTGCAGCAGCAGCAGCAGCAGCAGCAGCAGCGGCAGAAGCGGCAGCAGCGGCAGCAGCAGCAGCAGCAGCAGCAGCAGCAGCAGCGGCAGAAGCGGCAGCAGCGGCAGCAGCAGCAGCAGCAGCAGCAGCAGCAGCAGCAGCAGCAGCAGCAGCGGCAGAAGCGGCAGCAGCAGCAGCAGCAGCAGCAGCAGCAGCAGCAGCAGCAGCAGCAGCAGCAGCAGCAGCAGAGGCAGAAGCGGCAGCAGCAGCAGCAGCAGCAGCAGCAGCAGCAGCAGCAGCAGCAGCAGAAATATTAATGTTTCTTACAGTATATGTTTCCTTCTGCTGCCCTTGTTCCTACCTCCCTTCCTCCCTCCCTTCATTTCTCACTACCTCCCTTCCTCCCTCCCTTCATTTCTCACTACCTCCCTTCCAAGTCGTCTAAGTCGGGCCGAAACATCGTCATAAGTTTAAATTTACTATATGAAGGTTATTTGTGTATAGTATCCCTCCCTTCATTTATCACTACCATCTCCCATCCCTCTTCATTACCACTAATAGACCTTACCACTTTCCTTCCTTTCCTCCTTTCTCACTAGCATCTCTTACTTCCCGTCTTTTCTCACTGCTGTCCTCTTTCATTTTCCTTCCTTCCCCTCTTTTCTCCCTAACATCCACTTCCTACTTCCCATCCCAGTAATCTCTCTTCCACCAACCCCCACATCATTGCCACCATCCTTCAACCTCCCCTATTTGCATTCACCTATTCAGCTCACCTATTTGTATTCACCTACTTGTGGTTGTTGGGGGAGGAGGTCGAGTCTCAGCTCCACACCCTGCCTGTCTACTAACAGCTGCTGGGTTCATTGTCTCCCAGCTGCATAAGCCCTATTATACCTATTATACCTATTCTAAAGCTATGTATGGACCCTGCTTCTACCCCTTCACTGTGAAGGTCTCTCTCTCCATCTCTTTTGCCGAACTTTCGTTACATTGTCATAGAACTCTAGCAGATTTATGCGCCAGGATTTACCATCTCTAAAGTCATCGTACATATCTCTCCTCGCTCCAGCATTGTTTATGACGCTGATGTCGATTTCACAATTCTGAGGCTTCCTCCTGACTGCTGTACGACATTTGGGAAGGACCAACGAAAGTTTATTGTTACTCTTTTCGGCATGTTACTCCTTATGTACTCATGCGTCGGCTCTTGCTAATTTGGTGCAGGTGTTATCTTAGTCAGGGGTAAATGTCTCTTGATAAAGATCTAAGATAGATAATGATCCGCTCAATGGCTCAGAAGACGCTGGTATAACAGTGTTGAGTACATGTACTTAAGTAACTGATAAATTAGACACATGCAACACTTGGGTATCGTTATTGAGGACGAGCAGCAACAAAAGCAGCAATTACTACTAACGCAGCAGTAGCAGTCAAATTATTATAATATAATTATGGGGAGTGGTAAACCCGTAGGGTTATACAGCGCATGTAGGGGGGGAGGATGGAAGGTATTCACTCAATTTAGGTAACCGGAGCACAGATCCAATTCCCTAGATCAAGAGCCCCGCACCAGCGTCAAGGAAACTCCCTTGAGGGGAGAAGTAGTCAAAGAAACCCCTCCAGCAGTTAGCAGCAGAAGTACCAGTAGTAGCAGCAGTAGCAACAAGAGTAGTTGAAGTATTAATTGCAGCAGCAACAGAATCAGTAGAATCAATAAAGATCCCCAAGTGTTGTATATGTGTCTAATTTATCAACTCGTCTCTTCGCTGAACCATTCATCTACAGTTAAGTAACTGTTGGTGTACCAGTGTTGAGTACACACAACTAAATAACCGCTGGTATATCAATAATGAGTACACAGTTAAACAACCACTGGTGTACCACTGCTGGGTTTCCAACTGAGGTGGAAGTGGTGTAACAATACCGATAACAAGTTATAGGTAATTAGCACCATGTTCTTATTTTCCTCTTATTCACAACTTGTCGCTGTCCACAGAGCAGTTCCACAAGTCGACGGATTCCAGCAGTACCTGAGACGGACGTTTCACACAGAGGTTAGGATTGAAGCAGCCGAGTTTGGCGAAATGTTTCTTTAACAAATGTATAGATCATTACATTTATTACATTACATTTTTTACCTGCATTTTATCATTAGAATGGTAGGTAAAGTTGGGTTAACTTATATGGTGTCTTTACAGTGTTATATTCGTTCATTACAAATTATCAAAACACTGACTCGTTATAAGGAACAGCAGCTACCACTAGTCATAAACTGCTGCTAGAGTCGGGGTTTCTGCATAAAAACTCGTGATCTGGTTTAAGGTACAATGTATGTGGCTCTTGGTCCTGCCTGGGAGTGAGCTGAGTTCGAATCCTTCATCCCGAGTGAGGTAAAATGCTTATCCATATCTCAGTGACCTCCATGGAGTTACAGAATTCTTATCTTTTGAGGCTCACATATTGTGTTGAAGTAGATAAAATTCGCCTCATAAGACCAGTGAAGCCATGATGATTGTTCCAGGGTTGCAGGAGGAAGTGATAACCATCTCTTCGAACTAACATGAGCTGGATGTGAGTGCTGTGGGTTCGAATCCATCAGATATATATATATATATATATATATATATATATATATATATATATATATATATATATATATATATATATATATATATATACTTAGCTCTGTGAAGACCTGTTTGTGTGCTCTCTGTGAATCTGAACCAGGATGCCCTCTCTTGAACAACTTTACCAGCAGCTGAAAGAAGAGCTTAGGGTTGCTAAACAGGAGATACGGCAATTAACGGAGAACAAGAGGAGTAGAAGTAATCCTCCTATTGTGAGTCTCCAGGTTAAGAGGGGAGCTTGGTCAGTGGCCGGGCAACATGGAATCAAGCTGTGGATCAAGAAGACTGTTGGAGAGGCAGAAACAACGTGGACCCAGAAGACTGCTGTGGAAACTTCCAACCCATTTTCGGTGCTACCTGATGAATGTGGGTGTTCTACTGGGAATGTAACAACGAGCACCAAGGAAGCATTGGCTGAAGTGAGTGAGACATCCCTGGAAACCCCAACGAAAACCATCGAGAACGTCTTGACGAATTCCACAAGTGAAGGTGTAGTGCTACCTAACGAATGTGAGTCGACTACTGGGAATATCACGACGGACGTCGCCAAGGAAGGTAAAAACATTGTTGTTGTTGGGGATAGCCAGATTAGGTACATGGATAGGGCATTCTGCTTGAAGGATAGGAGTAGGAGGCAGAGAGTGTATTTTCCTGGGGCTGGGATGAAGGATATTGTTAGCCGTCTGGATGACATCATGAGAGGTAATGGGAGCAATCCGATTATCTGTCTCAGTGCTGGAGGCAACGATGTTGGCAGACGTAGGAGTGAGGACCTGATTAGTAGGTATAGGTCAGCAATAGAGATAATTAGGAGGAAGGGTGGGAACCCTGTCATATGTGGTATTTTGCCAAGGAGAGGACTTGGAAATGAATGGTTGTCCAGAGCAATTGGTGTCAATTGCTGGTTGGACAAATATTTTATTTATTTTATTATCACACTGGCCGATTCCCACCAAGGCAGGGTGGCCCGAAAAAGAAAAACTTTCACCATCATTTACTCCATCACTGTCTTGCCGGAAGGGTGCTTTACACTACAGTTTTTAAATTGCAACATTAAGACCCCTCCTTCAGAGTGCAGGCACTGTACTTCCCATCTCCAGGACTCAAGTCCGGCCTGCCGGTTTCCCTGAACCCCTTCATAAATGTTACTTTGCTCACACTCCAACAGCACGTCAAGTATTAAAAACCATTTGTCTCCATTCACTCCTATCAAACACGCTCACGCATGCCTGCTGGAAGTCCAAGCCCCTCGCACACAAAATCTCCTTTACCCCCTCCCTCCAACCTTTCCTAGGCCGACCCTTACCCCGCCTTCCTTCCACTACAGACTGATACACTCTTGAAGTCACTCTGTTTCGCTCCATTCTCTCTACATGTCCGAACCACCTCAACAACCCTTCCTCAGCCCTCTGGACAACAGTTTTGGTAATCCTGCACCTCCTCCTAACTTCCAAACTACGAATTCTCTGCATTATATTCACACCACACATTGCCCTCAGACATGACATCTCCACTGCCTCCAGCCTTCTCCTCGCTGCAACATTCATCACCCATGCTTCACACCCATATAAGAGCGTTGGTAAAACTATACTCTCATACATTCCCCTCTTTGCCTCCAAGGACAAAGTTCTTTGTCTCCACAGATTCCTAAGTGCACCACTCACCCTTTTCCCCTCATCAGTTCTATGATTCACCTCATCTTTCATAGACCCATCCGCTGACACGTCCACTCCCAAATATCTGAATCCATTCACCTCCTCCATACTCTCTCCCTCCAATCTGATATCCAATCTTTCATCACCTAATATTTTTGTTATCCTCATAACCTTACTCTTTCCTGTATTTACCTTTAATTTTCTTCTTTTGCACACCCTACCAAATTCATCCACCAATCTCTGCAACTTCTCTTCAGAATCTCCCAAGAGCACCAGTGTCATCAGCAAAGAGCAACTGTGACAACTCCCACTTTATGTGTGATTCTTTATCTTTTAACTCTACGCCTTTTTCCAAGACCCTCGCATTTACTTCTCTTACAACCCCATCTATAAATATATTAAACAACCATGGTGACATCACACATCCTTGTCTAAGGCCTACTTTTACTGGGAAATAATTTCCCTCTTTCCTACATACTCTAACTTGAGCCTTATTATCCTCGTAAAAACTCTTCACTGTTTTCAGTAACCTACCTCCTACACCATACACCTGCAACATCTGCCACATTGCCCCCCTATCCACCCTGTCATACGCCTTTTCCAAATCCATAAATGCCACAAAGACCTCTTTAGCCTTATCTAAATACTGTTCACTTATATGTTTCACTGTAAACACCTGGTCCACACACCCCCTACCTTTCCTAAAGCCTCCTTGTTCATCTGCTATCCTATTCTCCGTCTTACTCTTAATTCTTTTAATAATAACTCTACCATACACTTTACCAGGTATACTCAACAGACTTATTCCCCTATAATTTTTGCACTCTCTTTTGTCCCCTTTGCCTTTATACAAAGGAACTATGCACGCTCTCTGCCAATCCCTAGGTACCTTACCCTCTTCCATACATTTATTAAATAATTGCACCAACCACTCCAAAACTATATCCCCACCTGCTTTTAACATTTCTATCTTTATCCCATCAATCCCGGCTGCCTTACCCCCTTTCATTCTTCCTACTACCTCACGAACTTCCCCCACACTCACAACTGGCTCTTCCTCACTCCTACAAGATGTTATTCCTCCTTGCCCTATACAAGAAATCACAGCTTCCCTATCTTCATCAATATTTAACAATTCCTCAAAATATTCCCTCCATCTTCCCAATACCTCTAACTCTCCATTTAATAACTCTCCTCTCCTATTTTTAACTGACAAATCCATTTGTTCTCTAGGCTTCCTTAACTTGTTAATCTCACTCCAAAACTTTTTCTTATTTTCAACAAAATTTGTTGATAACATCTCACCCACTCTCTCATTTGCTCTCTTTCTACATTGCTTCACCACTCTCTTAACCTCTCTCTTTTTCTCCATATACTCTTCCCTCCTTGCATCATTTCTACTTTGTAAAAACTTCTCATATGCTAACTTTTTCTCCCTTACTATTCTCTTTACATCATCATTCCACCAATCGCTCCTCTTCCCTCCCGCACCCACTTTCCTGTAACCACAAACTTCTGCTGAACACTCTAACACTACATTTTTAAACCTACCCCATACCTCTTCGACCCCATTGCCTATGCTCTTATTAGCCCATCTATCCTCCAATAGCTGTTTATATCTTACCCTAACTGCCTCCCCTTTTAGTTTATAAACCTTCACCTCTCTCTTCCCTGATGCTTCTATTCTCCTTGTATCCCATCTACCTTTTACTCTCAGTGTAGCTACAACTAGAAAGTGATCTGATATATCTGTGGCCCCTCTATAAACATGTACATCCTGAAGTCTACTCAACAGTCTTTTATCTACCAATACATAATCCAACAAACTACTGTCATTTCGCCCCACATCATATCTTGTATACTTATTTATCCTCTTTTTCTTAAAATATGTATTACCTATAACTAAACCCCTTTCTATACAAAGTTCAATCAAAGAGCTCCCATTATCATTTACACCTGGCACCCCAAACTGTAAGGAAAATGCGGTAACATTCATTGACAACTGGGACCTCTTCTATGGCAGAAATGACATGTATGTCAGGGATGGGGTTCACTTATCTAGGTGTGGGGTGGGAGCACTGGCCAACGCAGTGGAGGGAGCTGTTAGGTCTTTAAACTAGGAATAGCTAGTGGTATGGGTTTTGGCGGGAAAACAGTGAAGTCGCAGTGTAGTAATATGAGTACTAGGAGAACTAGTAATAGGCAAAATGAGGTGGATATTGATAAGCCAGTGGCACTAATTGACAAGGACAGTAATAGGTTTAGTGGAATAACAGAAAGGAGCAGGAACGTTAAAGAGAAAGGAGGGTCCTTAAATATATATTACACAAATAGTCGTAGTGCTAGGAATAAGATGGACGAGTTGAGACTAGTTGCTAGTGCAGGTAACATTGATGTATTTGCCATAACTGAGACGTGGTTTAATTCAAAAAGTCGGGACATGCCTGCGGAATGTCACATTCAGGGTTTTAAATTGTTCCAAGTAGATAGAAGTATCGGGAAGGGGGGTGGGGTGGCATTGTATGTCCGAGATCGCTTGAACTGTTGCATAGAAACGGGTATTAAGTCTGAAGCAACACATACAGAGTCTGTTTGGATAGAATTTTCAGAGGGGCATGAAAAATTGATTTTAGGTGTGATATACCTTCTCCCAAACTTAGATAGGGACCAGGGGAGACTACTATGGGAGGAAATTGTTAGGGCCACAAGGCACGATAATGTAGTAATTCTAGGAGACTTTAACTTTAGTCATATTGATTGGAATTTCTTGACTGGGAATTTAGAATCATACGACTTCTTACAAGTAGTTCAGGATTGTTTTTTGAAGCAGTTTGCGACAGAACCTACAAGGGGCAATAACCTGCTTGACTTAGTTCTGGCAAACAATGTATCCCTTGTTAATAATTTAGAAATTTCAGAGGAACTGTGTGCTAGCGACCACAAATCAATTACATTTAGCATTGAATGGAAGTATGATAGTAGCGATAACTCAGTAACAGTCCCAGATTTTCGCTTAGCAGATTACGATGGGCTTAGAGAACACTTATCATCTGTTGACTGGGGTAACGAAGAGAGCTATCAATATGACAGTTTTCTGAACACTATACATGCTGCTCAAAGAACGTTTATCCCGTATAAAGAAATTAGATCAAATAGAAATGACCCAAAATGGATGAATAATAGGCTGAAATATCTACTAGGGCATAAGAAAGGAATTTATAGGCGTATCAAAAGAGGTGAGGGTCATCTTATGAATCAGTATATTGACATTAAGAGGGACATTAAAAAGGGGATAAGAAAAGCTAAAAGGGACTATGAAATTAAAGTTGCTAGGGATTCTAAAACTAACCCAAAAAGTTTTTTCCAGGTATATAGAACAAAAGTCAGAGATAAGATAGGTTCCCTTAAAAATAACTATGGGCATCTTACTGACAAAGAGAATGAAATGTGCTCGATTTTAAATAATTATTTTCTCTCGGTTTTTACACAGGAAGACACTAACAATATTCCAGTAATTAATTTTTATAGTGGGCCAGAAGAAGATAAATTATGTAACATCACAGTCACTAGTGAAATGGTTGTGAAGCAGATAGACCGACTGAAGCAAAATAAGTCACCGGGTCCTGATGAGGTTTTCTCAAGGGTTCTTAAGGAATGCAAAATGGAACTCTGTGAACCATTAACTAATATTTTTAATTTATCTCTTCAAACAGGTGTAGTGTCTGATATGTGGAAGATGGCTAATGTAATTCCTATTTTTAAAACAGGGGACAAGTCGTTACCGTCAAATTACCGCCCAATAAGCCTGACCTCAATTATAGGCAAATTACTAGAGTCAATTATAGCTGAGATTATAAGAAGCCATCTCGATAAGCACAGCTTGATTAATGATACTCAGCATGGATTCACAAGAGGCCGGTCTTGTCTAATTTATTAACTTTCTTCAGTAAAGCTTTTGAGGCTGTTGACCACGATAAAGAATTTGATATTATTTACTTAATCATCACCTCATTACTCATCACCTCACTACTCATGACCTCGCTACTCATCACCTCACTACTTATCACCTCGCTACTCTTCACCTCACTACTCATCACCTCGCTACTCTTCACCTCACTACTCATCACCTCACTACTCTTCACCTCACTACTCATCACCTCACTACTCTTCACCTCACTACTCATCACCTCACTACTCATCACCTCGCTACTCTTCACCTCACTACTCATCACCTCACTACTCATCACCTCACTACTCATCACCTCACTACTCATCACCTCACTACTCATCACCTCACTACTCATCACCTCGCTACTCTTCACCTCACTACTCATCACCTCACTACTCATCACCTCACTACTCATCACCTCACTACTCATCACCTCGCTACTCTTCACCTCACTACTCATCACCTCACTACTCATCACCTCGCTACTCTTCACCTCACTACTCTTCACCTCACTACTCATCACCTCACTACTCATCACCTCACTACTCATCACCTCGCTACTCTTCACCTCACTACTCATCACCTCACTACTCATCACCTCGCTACTCATCACCTCACTACTCATCACCTCACTACTCATCACCTCACTACTCATCACCTCACTACTCTTCACCTCACTACTCATCACCTCACTACTCATCACCTCACTACTCATCACCTCACTACTCATCACCTCACTACTCATCACCTCACTACTCTTCACCTCACTACTCTTCACCTCACTATTCTTCACCTCACTACTCATCACCTCACTACTCATCACCTCACTACTCTTCACCTCACTATTCATCACCTCACTACTCTTCACCTCGCTACTCTTCACCTCGCTACTCTTCACCTCGCTACTCATCACCTCACTACTCATCACCTCACTACTCATCACCTCACTACTCATCACCTCACTACTCATCACCTCACTACTCATCACCTCACTACTCATCACTTTACTTCCACAAAATAACACAGATTAATACTGGTTAAAATTATAACCATAATTTTTTAAGGGGCTCACCGGTAAGCCAGTTGAAGGCCTCGGTCAGATTACCAAAAGCTCCAGTTGTGGGGTCATCATATGACTCAGACCCGCGTCAGGAAACACTGGTCATGTTTCCTGATATATTTTACTTAACCTCCCACAAAATTACACTCTCCTTTCTCTCACCTCACGTCCTGTCACCATTTTCCCCCTTCTTCTACCCCCTTCCCCCCCCCCCCCGATTTAGGCCATCCATTACATGGAGTCTCCAGCAGCTGGCGAGATGTGTCGACGCAAGTAATGTTGCGCTGCCAGGATGCGTTACTACCAGGGATGAATGCAAGAACATATGTTAGTAGACAGGCGCCCATTGTGTCTCAAGTAATTCCCGCTGGTTAATTTATAAAACAACGAATTATTGTCTTTGTCTTCTACTCTTTTGCTTATGATTCTTATTCGTCTTCATTGTTTTCTTACCACTGCATTCTCCTCTCCTTCTTGCCCTTGCTACTTTTTATTTCAGGTGAAGACCTCCGTAGGCCTATTATAGCCGAATATTTGAGTGTACAGTGGTAGCGCTTACTTTGTCATGCAACACAGAAATATCTAATTATGCAGGACTTTGACGTATAATAAAACTATTAGTGGTTAAAGATCCCCTAGCCTACAGGAGCTAGTTTTTTGACCCAGTTAAAAAAATGCCCACCCAATAATGGCGTCTCTCTCTCTCTCTCTCTCTCTCTCTCTCTCTCTCTCTCTCTCTCTCTCTCTCTCTCTCTCTCTCTCTCTGAGTCCCCTTCCATTTTCTTTATTTTCCAGCCCCTGCTCATGCTGTGAGCGGTACTTTAAATAAAGGAATATATATTAGGTAGGGGCTTATAATGAGTCTTTATCAGAAACTAGGGAGAGTTCGTTTATCTTTTCAATGTTATAAAATCTCAACTAGTACAAAATTTATATGAATGTTAGACTACATTTCGGTCTGATTAAAGACAATTATCAATTCACGAGGGTTAATTCTTCCAGTCATATTATTGTGATTTTTTCCCCCGTGTTACGGATTCATTTAATTTGCTGCCTTCTCGTCAGAAACTTCATTTATGTGAGAGACAGTGACACAACCCACAATACAAAATTTCAAGGACACCTTAACAATGCGACCATGTTCTCAATAAATCACATATACGACACTCAGGCAACATTCTGTCCTGTGTACTGAGTAGACAGTTTTTTTTTTTTAATAAACAATAATAAGTTTGCTCCCCTGGGAGTGACTTCCTTTTTTTAACCTGGGACTCCCATTCACCACTTCAGTTTTTTTTATAGCACGAAATCTTAATAACACGAGCCTGACCCATTCTATAACTTGTCAATGTTTATTCTCTGTAGCTCCATCAATTCTGATCTTCCTCATGCAAGACAAGACTTAATTATGTTGACATATATATTGGATTTAACTTATTGTCATTCTGAAGCGAAATTTGCAGACAAAAGATTGGTAATGCTCGGGGTCACTACTCAGTATTGCCTCGGCTACTGCTTATCGAAAACACCTAGAGAAAAAAAGGAGCTCTTTTCTGTCACGTCAGAGATCACAGCCATCCTATTGACTGGACTTCTGCTAAAACTGTCTTCCCTACTTCCAACTTTAACAGTCGCCATCTGGTTGAATTCTCCCTAGTACACAACTTTCCTTGTATGAACCTTAGTCGTGGCTTCGTCTCTGTAGATGCCTTCCTCTCCCACTACATTGTAAAATGCTCCAAACTTCAGAACACCCGTGACTTAACCTGATTCCTCCTTTTTCTTCTTCTCCCTCTTCCCCTTTCCTCTTTCCTTTTTCTCTTCTGGGTTGTCTTTCTTTCCTCTGCCTTGTGTTTCTGTTGCTTCATCATTTATTCTATTATTCCACCCCCCACCTCTGAGTTCTCGCTCTCCCTCTGTGGGCACCTAGCTCCCTTGTGGGCACCTAGCTCCCTTGTGGGCACCTAGCTCCCTTGTGGGCACCTAGCTCCCTTGTGGGCACCTAGCTCCCTTGTGGGCACCTAGCTCCCTTGTGGGCACCTAGCTCCCTTGTGGGCACCTAGCTCCCTTGTGGGCACCTAGCTCCCTTGCAGTGCTCCCCTTTCTTTGTATTTGACTGGCTCCTCCTTCTTACTTCCCCACTACTACTCCCTTCCACCTTCGCTACTACCACTTCTACTACTACTACTACTACTACTATTACTACTACTACTACTACTACTACTACTACTACTACTACTACTACTACTACTACTACTACTACTACTACTACTACTACTACGACTACTGCTACTACTACTACTACTACTACTACCACCACCACCACTACCACTTCCTGCCTATATATACCCGTCCTGCTCTGCTTCTCGTTAGTGTGACTTTGTAAATGGTCCAAGTCGGACCGAAACGTTGTCGTAAACTCCTCTCTTCTATGTGCGGGTTATTTGTGTATCGTTCCAGTCATAGTATTGTGCCTTTTTTTGTTACCTAGAGAAAAGGCTTTTCAAGGACGTCATTCCTTGACATAACACTTTCCTGAGATATGTAGATGGTATCTTGGTCACAGTACCAAGATGCTTCGTAAACACTGAATTCAAAAATTAACTTAAAGTTTTGAACTTTTTATGCATTTCACCTTGGAGGAAAGAGGAACGATATATTATTTTTCACTGATGTATCACTTATTACGGTTGATGATATTCTGTAGTACAGGAGCTACAGAAAATCAGTTAATAAGCATGATTTAATATATTATTCTTCACACCATAACCTCAAAAACGTACGAGGTGTAATAAGAGGTTTCTTTCTCTGTACATTCAGTATGAGGAACGAGGTATACAAGTGTTTCACCCTGGTGTTTGTTTACGTTCTTGAGTATGGTAAGAGCTCCCAGTGGCATACACATTCCCCGCCGAGGAGCATTTTCTGTGCACCTAGTAGTTTGACAGCCCTTGCCCAGGGTCAACTCTGTCTCGTTGACCATCTGACCTTCGACTTGTTCACACCTTCCTCTCTGTGACCTGGTTTTAGCTTCTCTCGCCTTCCCCACTTGGTCTGGTCGTACAGAAAATGACTGCAGAGGTTAACTTCTACATTCTGCAACGTTTTGCCTTACACCCGCTCTGCTGCTGTCAAAATTTCCACGCTATCAGGTTACCTTCTGCAGCACGGACAAGGTGGACTGTCAGGCAAGAGGGCTATCCCAGACCGCAATATACTGAAACTTCACCTCTTCTGATGATTAGTGTCTATTATTATAGAGCTACTTCTCAACATTCTCTGCTGGTGTGATTCTTTTCAACGATTTTGAGTTCAGCTAGTTTCCAGTCCCTAAGAAGTGAGACAGTGTTCTCATGCACTACGAAAGTTATTGTTATTGTAGGTGCAGCAGGCGCAGTTCTAATTTACTCGAGTCTTTAGGTCTCAAATTTGATTCGTTGTTCTTTTATGAAAACGTTATTAAAACTGGTTGAGAAGGTCAGAGATTATACCCGATCATGGACCGACTGTAATATTTGTGAATAGCGAATGCTACCCACAAATATTACAGCGTCAAAGAGGATATGTGAGTGCAACTCTCGATGAAGCAACACAAATGGGAATATTAAAGATAAATATAATCTTTAATATACAGTAAAGAATGAACACGATGCATATTCCACAAATGAACACTATAAATGGAGATTGCAATCAAACAAATCCATTTTTTTAAATATGGTGTAATCTTTTTAAAATTCTTAATTAAGGGTCATGGCTAGGCGAGGAAATTAGTGTTGCTTCGAAATTTAGATCAAAACTTCAACCAGGAGTTTTTGCCCTGAACACCTGAATGTTTCTCAGATAAACCTGACATTCCAACATCAATTCATTATATGAAAATTGTTTGAATTTGTAAGGCAATGTGCACTATGCTGGTCATAATATATAATAAACCTGTGATGCACAGAGACGAGGCTGCGGTATATTGGTCTGCATGAAACTTGGGAGTGTGTTTCATGACGAGGCTGCAGTATATTGGTCTGCATGAAACTTGGGAGTGTGTTTCATGACGAGGCTGCGGTATATTGGTCTGCATGAAACTTGGGAGTGTGTTTCATGACGAGGCTGCGGTATATTGGTCTACATGAAACTTGGGAGTGTGTTTCATGACGAGGCTGCGGTATATTGGTCTGCATGAAACTTGGGAGTGTGTTTCTCTAATAAAGAAGGCTAAAGAGTGAAAATAATCGTAGATCGGCATCTGTGTTAGTCGACATCTTTGGGCGCCATAACTGCACCAAAAATATTCTTTTATATATAATAATAGATGTAATTCAGACGGCACATGACACATAATGTTATTCTGCTCTTGTAACTGTAAACTGTTAAACTAATGTAACTCTAAACTGCATGTGGAGGATGTACGAGGGAAGAATTATGTTGGTCACTCGGAGTAAGAGATAGTGGAGGCTCGACCCTCCGTCAGCAAATCTTTGCCTGAATTCAGACCAGTAAAACTGTTGGTGATAGCTTCATAAGGGAAGAAAAAGCATATCAGTATATTAAAATAAAATATATAGAAATAAGGAAAAAAAGGCAATGCAGAAAAACAAATAAGTTCAAACAATTTGAAAAGAGAGACATTGAACAAGACTGTTCATAAAAATAATGTAAGGAACATGTCACACAACTGACTACATATATAGGCAGTAGCTTTATGAGGCAGGAAATATAAAACTTTCATTATTAATTGTAAGCAAACAAAGGCGAGGCTTCTTGTTCAAATTCTCGGGTAATACAAGCCTGTCACGGGGCGTTAATGAATTTAGGGAGAGTTTGCTGCTCTTGAAAGCAGAGATTAATATAGGAAAATTAACCTGTTTCATATTGGTGATGACCCTAAGCTCATCCAGCTGAACAGAGGGAAGGAAGGAAGGAAGGCAGGGGAGGGGAGGCAGGAGGGCACGCAGGAAGCACGTAGGAGGGCAGGTAGTAGGGCAATCAAGACAAAAAGCAGGAAGGCAGGTAGGAAACACGCAGGAGGCAGGCAGGTAGGCAGGGGCGACGGCAGGGAATAAGGCAGGAAGGCAGGTATGAGAGCAGGCGGGAGGGCAGGCAGGAGGCATGTTAATATAGCTTCCTAACACTACTAAACGTGGTAGTTACACTTTGCAAACACTACTAGAGGTGCTGGTGACTAAAGCTCTCGCTTCACACAGCAATGTACGGGTTCGATTCCCGGCGAGGGTAGAAATATTAGGTGTATTTCTTTACACCGGTTGTCTATATTCACCCATCAGTGAAGTGGGTACCTGTGTGTTAGTCGACCAGTGTGGGTCGCATCCTGGGACAAAACTGGCCTAATTTGCCCGAAAGCGTCTTTCTATATAGCAGTATATCATTGATGTCAGTTATGGTATGTATACCTTGTACAAGCATTTGCAGTAAATGAAGATATTGTTCTTATATTATTAAGATACCAATCAGTACGTGTTTCATGCGCCTTTATGGCTAAGAGGGCAGACTAAATTATATTTGCCGGAATTCAAGATGTCATAGAACGATCAACCTCTATTATTTTTCAGCTTTATTTACTCATTTATGTTCAGCTTTTATGGCTCTGCAACCCTGTAAGAAACACTTGATATGTAATTTAAAAAACTGGCAACTCAACTCACATACTGAGTGTCTGAGGTTTGACCCCCGGCACGGGTGGAAATATTAGGTCATGTCAGTCGACTGTTGTGGGTGGCATCCTGGGGGACAAGATTAAATGACCCCCAGTGGGTGGCTAACCCTCCCGACCCCTGGTTAAAATCCCGACAAAATCTTGTCTTAACAAGCTATCAAAGCTACCACCCACACAGTCTTAAATTTAATAAAAAAATTGAAATTGGCATTTAAATAGATCAAAACCAAATCGAAATTTCCACTAATTAAGATGCAGTAGCATTTAAAGTTTGTAGCCGACTGAAAGAGGCATTCTTTAGGCAATCTATGGAAACCAGTATCCTATCTTTTTCTTTATAAAAGTGGCAAATTGAGACTTTCATAGCCCAATATATATATTTCTCTGATCAAAGTACTCCAGAGTTAAAAGTTTGAAGCACATCTTAGGATTCACTCTCCGGTTTTTGCATGGCAGGTCACTGGTAAGGATCAGGTGAAGGCACCAGCTGATCTAATTACTGTGTTACGTGGCAGCAAGGTATCAGCCTGGAGTAGAATCAGATGTTCAAGTGTAGTTCAGATGTATTTATTAGCTCAACCACCGTTACGATGCAGCTCCATGCTAATTCTCTGCTGTCAGGTGAAACGTCCATTAGATGACCTGGCGCCTTCACCTGATCTTCACCAGTGACCTGCTGTCCCCACAATATACTGTGTTATCTCATACTGCTTTAAAAAGCAATATAATTTGGCTTACTTTTCCCCATGAAATACAATTGTAGCAGCAGTTTCGATTAAAAGTGTGATAATTTACGTATTTTAGCTAAAAAAAAAAAGAGGCACGTCAAAAAATGGCCCAAACCGGTCTGAATCGTCGAAATACGCAATGCAATATCCGACAAGTTGAAGAATGAGACACGTGCGCAACATCTGGGAATCTTTATTACGGAAATAAAGATTCATAAATGAGATGAAGTGTATTCAGTAAAGTTGTATTTTCACCCTTAAAGAAAAAACAAAAAGGAACAATACGGTGATTTGAACAATACACAAATAACCCGCACGTAGGAGAGAGGAGCTTACGACGATGTTTCGGTCCGACTTGGACCATTTACAAGCTTCTCTCTCTGCTATGTGGTGGATATTTGTGTATTTCACCTATATTGTCGCTATCGTCATACCTTCAGGCCTCACACAGCCTAAAGCTGAGTCTGCTACATCAGTGTTCATAGTCTGAAGCCGATCAATATGGTATTCTCATTGGAAATACCAAATAATTTTTAAACCAAAATTGACACTTAAACCTTCCTCCTTATAGCATAAATCTGTTTGAAAAAGATCAGAAAAGGGATTTTCATATGTCCAATTTTACAAATTGGCTGTCACAGGTCACTAACAAACCTAACTGTTCCAGCATTGAAAGTTTGAAGCCAATCAGAGAAGGTATTCTCAAGTTATCGTGCAGATTCCATTGAAGAATACACAAATAACCCGCATTTAGAAGAGAGGAGCTTACGACCACTACTACTACTACTACTACTACTACTACCACCACTACTACTACTACTACTACTACTACTACCACCACCACTACTACTACTACTACCACCACCACTACTACTACTACTACTACTACTCCACCACTTCCTGCCTATATATAGCCGTCCTGCTACACTTCTGGTTACTGTGACTTTGTAAATGGTCCAAGTCGGACCGAAACGTCGTCGTAAGCTCCTCTCTTCTATGTGCGGGTTATTTGTGTATCGTTCCAGTCACGGTATTGTGCCTTTTTTTGTTGTTCATTTAAGAAGAAAATAATAGATATCTTTTTCTTATCCCACCGTAGATACCTCGTTCGGGGTATGCTAGATAACACCCATCCTCTCGCTCTCTCTCTCCTTGATTAAGGGGTAAAGATATCCAAGGCTGAAAGAGAGAATGGGGAATGTTTTCCAGCATGAAATAAAAAACGACAATCTGTCTTCATTACTTTTGAAAGGATGAGATGTGTCTCAATTTCTTTCCTTCACTGGTGTGATTACCTCCTCGATAGGAAAAGTAATGTGCCAGAAGGCGGAAAAAACTAAAGGAAAGAATAGTAAAAATGCTGACAGAGAGAAAAGTTCTGGCAGTTTGCATATGGAATGAGAAACTGTGCTTGGGTGGTATTGTGGGGGGAGGGGTAGTACCTGGTTGGTGGTGGGGAAGGGGTGGATTGTTAGTTATGTGTTGGATGAGTGTTGAGGAGGAGGCGGTCCTGGTGGAGGAGGGGGGGGGGGGAAGTGGTGTAGTGGGGCGAAGGTGAAGTTGTGTGTGTGGGGGTAATGGTGAGATCTGAGGGAGGTGGATGAGGAGGGGATGTTAGGTTAATGGGTGTGTCTGTACCACCCCATCCCATCCCACAGAGGAACCAAGAATCAGAAATACGTGTTCCTTTGTACATTATTAACGATTTTCCCAGAGTCTTGTTCACTGCCATCACGGTCACCAGATATTTCCTCGCACCGGCTTAAAGTAGCAAGAGTAGATATAATACAAATATAATCTATGATCTTCATTATGGATGCGTTTATGAATAATAAAGTGTTATTCTTCCATTAATAATATATGATGACACAGGAGAAGCACTGAAACAGATGTGACAAGCAAGAAAAAAAAAATACTGCCTGCTGCAGTCTGGCCGAGTGGTTAGCGCACCGGCCAGTCACTTTCAGGACTTACTTGCCATAAATTCAAGCTCCAACCGTTCCGTGATTCATATATAATAAAATATTAATATCCATTTTATAATTGTAGATTCCTTGAAGGACTTTGCAGGTGAGAAAACATAAATGCATGACAATAAAATTTCAACAACATCATGAAGTACAATATATGACTTTTTACTACAGTTTGTGTATTTAAAGCAAGTGTATCATATGTCTGATGATCTCAGATGAGAGTTCGGAAATGAGTCAATTATTATTTCGAAGGAGTGAGTTGATTAAGTCTTTTAGATTGCGAAGTGACCCATGCTACTGGACCATGCTACTGAACCATGCTACTGGGCCTTGCTACTGGACCTTGCTACTGAACCATGCTACTGGACCTTGCTACTGGACCTTGCTACTGAACCATGCTACTGGACCTTGCTACTGGACCTTGCTACTGGACCTTGCTACTGGACCATGCTACTGAACCATGCTACTGGACCTTGCTACTGGACCTTGCTACTGGACCATGCTACTGGACCTTGCTACTGGACCTTGCTATTGAACCATGCTACTGAACCATGCTACTGAACCATGCTACTGGACCTTGCTACTGGACCTTGCTACTGGACCATGCTACTGGACCTTGCTACTGGACCTTGCTATTGAACCATGCTACTGAACCATGCTACTGGGCCTTGCTACTGGACCTTGCTAATGGACCTTGCTACTGAACCTTGCTACTGGACCTTGCTACTGGACCATGCTACTGGACCATGCTACTGAACCATGCTACTGGACCATGCTACTGAACCATGCTACCGAACCATGCTACTGAACCATGCTACTGAACCATGCTACTGGACCATGCTACTGAACCATGCTACTGAACCATGCTACTGAACCATGTTACTGAACCATGCTACTGGACCATGCTACTGAACCATGCTACCGAACCATGCTACTGAACCATGCTACTGAACCATGCTACTGGACCATGCTACTGAACCATGCTACCGAACCATGCTACTGAACCATGCTACTGAACCATGCTACTGGACCATGCTACTGAACCATGCTACCGAACCATGCTACTGAACCATGCTACTGAACCATGCTACTGAACCATGCTACTGGACCTTGCTACTGGACAATACTACTGAACCATGCTACTGAACCATGCTACTGGACCATGCTACTGAACCATGCTACTGAACCATGCTACTGGACCATGCTACTGAACCATGCTACTGAACCATGCTACTGGACCATGCTACTGAACCATGCTACCGAACCATGCTACTGAACCATACTACTGGACCATGCTACTGATCCATGCTACTGAACCATGCTACTGAACCATGCTACTGAACCATGCTACCGAGCCATGCTACTGAACCATGCTACTGGACCTTGCTACTGAACAATACTACTGAACCATGCTACTGGACCATGCTACTGAACCATGCTACTGAACCATGCTACTGAACCATGCTACTGAACCATGCTACTGATCCATGCTGCTGAACCATGCTACTGAACCATGCTACTGAACCATGCTACTGATCCATGCTACTGAATCATGCTACTGGACCTTGCTACTGGACCATGCTACTGGACCATGCTACTGAACCATGCTACCGAACCATGCTACTGAACCATGCTACTGAACCATGCTACTGGACCATGCTACTGAACCATGCTACTGAACCATGCTACTGGACCATGCTACTGAACCATGCTACCGAACCATGCTACTGAACCATGCTACTGAACCATGCTACTGAACCATGCTACTGGACCTTGCTACTGGACAATACTACTGAACCATGCTACTGAACCATGCTACTGGACCATGCTACTGAACCATGCTACTGAACCATGCTACTGGACCATGCTACTGAACCATGCTACTGGACCATGCTACTGGACCATGCTACTGAACCATGCTACTGAACAATGCTACTGAACCATGCTACTGAACCATGCTACTGAACCATGCTACTGGACCATGCTACTGAACCATGCTACTGAACCATGCTACTGAACCATGCTACTGAACCATGCTACTGAACAATGCTACTGGACCATGCTACTGAACCATGCTACTGAACCATGCTACTGAACAATGCTACTGGACCATGCTACTGAACCATGCTACTGAACCATGCTACTGAACCATGCTACTGAACCATGCTACTGAACCATGCTACTGAACAATGCTACTGGACCATGCTACTGAACAATGCTACTGAACCATGCTCCTGAACAATGCTACTGAACCACTGAACCATGCTACTGAACCATGCTACTGAACCATGCTACTGAACAATGCTACTGGACCATGCTACTGAACCATGCTATGCTACTGAACCATGCTACTGAACAATGCTACTGGACCATGCTACTGAACCAACTGAACAATGCTACTGATGCTACTGAACAATGCTACTGAACAATGCTACTGAACAATGCTACTGAACAAAGCTACTGAACAATGCTACTGAACAATGCTACTGAACCATGCTACTGAACCATGCTACTGAACCATGCTACTGGACCATGCTACTGGACCATACTACTGAACAATGCTACTGAACAATGCTACTGGACCATGCTACTGAACCATGCTACTGAACAATGCTACTGAACCATGCTACTGAACAATGCTACTGAACAATGCTACTGAACAATGCTACTGAACAATGCTACTGAACAATGCTACTGAACAATGCTACTGAACAATGCTACTGAACCATGCTACTGAACCATGCTACTGAACCATGCTACTGAACCATGCTACTGAACCATGCTACTGAACAATGCTACTGAACAATGCTACTGAACCATGCTACTGAACAATGCTACTGAACCATGCTACTGAACCATGCTACTGAACAATGCTACTGAACAATGCTACTGAACCATGCTACTGAACTGAACATGCTACTGAACAATGCTACTGAACAATGCTACTGGACCATGCTACTGAACCATGCTACTGAACCATGCTACTGAACCATGCTACTGAACCATGCTACTGAACAATGCTACTGGACCATGCTACTGAACCATGCTACTGGACCATGCTACTGGACCATACTACTGAACAATGCTACTGAACAATGCTACTGAACAATGCTACTGAACCATGCTACTGAACAATGCTACTGAACCATGCTACTGAACAATGCTACTGAACAATGCTACTGAACAATGCTACTGAACAATGCTACTGAACAATGCTACTGAACAATGCTACTGAACCATGCTACTGAACCATGCTACTGAACCATGCTACTGGACCATGCTACTGGACCATACTACTGAACAATGCTACTGAACAATGCTACTGGACCATGCTACTGAACCATGCTACTGAACAATGCTACTGAACCATGCTACTGAACAATGCTACTGAACAATGCTACTGAACAATCCTACTGAACAAACCAACTGAACAATGCTACTGAACAATGCTACTGAACAACGCTCCTGAACCATTCTACTGAACCATGCTACTGAACAATGCTACTGAACCATGCTACTGAACCATGCTACTGAACAATGCTACTGAACAATGCTACTGAACCATGCTACTGATGCTACTGGACCATACTAATGCTACTGAACCATGCTACTGAACCATGCTACTGAACAATGCTACTGAACAATGCTACTGAACCATGCTACTGAACAATGCTACTGAACAATGCTACTACTGATGCTACCAATGCTACTGAACCATGCTACTGAACAATGCTACTGATGCTACTGAAATGCTACTGAACAACCATGCTACTGAACCATGCTACTGGACCATGCTACTGAACCATGCTACTGAACAATGCTACTGAACAATGCTACTGATGCTACTGAACAATGCTACTGAACTGAACATGCTACTGAACCATGCTACTGAACAATGCTACTGAACAATGCTACTGAACCATGCTACTGAACAATGCTACTGAACAATGCTACTGAACCATGCTACTGAACAATGCTACTGAACAATGCTACTGAACAATGCTACTGAACCATGCTACTGAACAATGCTACTGAACAATGCTACTGAACCATGCTACTGAACAATGCTACTGAACCATGCTACTGAACAATGCTACTGAACCATGCTACTGAACAATGCTACTGAACAATGCTACTGAACCATGCTACTGAACCATGCTACTGAACAATGCTACTGAACAATGCTACTGAACCATGCTACTGAACCATGCTACTGAACCATGCTACTGAACCATGCTACTGGACCATGCTACTGGACCATGCTACTGAACAATGCTACTGAACAATGCTACTGGACCATGCTACTGGACCATACTACTGAACAATGCTACTGGACCATGCTACTGAACCATGCTACTGAACAATGCTACTGAACAATGCTACTGAACAATGCTACTGAACAATGCTACTGAACAATGCTACTGAACAATGCTACTGAACAATGCTACTGGACCATGCTACTGGACCATACTACTGAACAATGCTACTGGACCATGCTACTGAACCATGCTACTGAACCATGCTACTGAACAATGCTACTGAACAATGCTACTGAACCATGCTACTGGACCATGCTACTGAACAATGCTACTGAACAATGCTACTGAACCATGCTACTGGACCATGCTACTGGACCATACTACTGAACAATGCTACTGGACCATGCTACTGAACCATGCTACTGAACAATGCTACTGAACAATGCTACTGAACCATGCTACTGAACAATGCTACTGAACAATGCTACTGAACAATGCTACTGAACCATGCTACTGGACCATGCTACTGGACCATACTACTGAACAATGCTACTGGACCATGCTACTGAACCATGCTACTGAACAATGCTACTGAACAATGCTACTGAACCATGCTACTGGACCATGCTACTGAACCATGCTACTGGACCATGCTACTGGACCATGCTACTGGACCATGCTACTGAACAATGCTACTGAACAATGCTACTGAACCATGCTACTGAACAATGCTACTGAACAATGCTACTGAACAATGCTACTGAACAATGCTACTGAACCATGCTACTGAACAATGCTACTGAACAATGCTACTGAACAATGCTACTGAACAATGCTACTGAACAATGCTACTGGACCATGCTACTGAACCATGCTACTGAACAATGCTACTGAACAATGCTACTGAACCATGCTACTGAACAATGCTACTGAACAATGCTACTGGACCATGCTACTGATCCATGCTACTGAACCATGCTACTGGACCATGCTACTGAACAATGCTACTGAACAATGCTACTGAACCATGCTACTGGACCATGCTACTGAACCATGCTACTGGACCATGCTACTGAACCATGCTACTGAACCATGCTACTGAACCATGCTACTGGACCATGCTACTGGACCATGCTACTGGACCATGCTACTGAACCATGCTACTGAACCATGCTACTGGACCATGCTACTGAACCATGCTACTGGACCATGCTACTGGACCATGCTACTGGACCATGCTACCGGACCATGCTACTGAACCATGCTACCGAACCATGCTACTGGACCATGCTACTGAACCATGCTACTGGACCATGCTACTGAACCATGCTACTGAACCATGCTACTGAACCATGCTACTGGACCATGCTACTGAACCATGCTACTGGACCATGCTACTGGACCATGCTACTGGACCATGCTACTGAACCATGCTACTGAACCATGCTACTGGACCATGCTACTGAACCATGCTACTGAACCATGCTACTGAACCATGCTACTGGACCATGCTACTGGACCATGCTACTGAACCATGCTACTGGACCATGCTACTGGACCATGCTACTGGACCATGCATTCTCAAGATGTCTCATGGAAATCGTTACTTTAATTTCCTCTATTCAACTGAAAAAAAAAGCAATTTGAACCTTCCTAAAGGTAAGATACACAACCGGTGCTAGTTTGAAGCTGATCGCAAGGAGCATTCTCAAGTTACTGCAGCGTCTATGGAGAAAACAAATGAATACGTGTCATAAAAAAAGAAAAGGCAAAGCAAGTTCCTCAAAGTACACAATCAATACAAGTATCTCAGGCATAACAAATTCTAAAATAACTTCAAATCTTGGAACTCGGATTAGAGATCTAGACTTGAAGCGAGAGTTAAGAATTAACATTGGTTGGCTCTCAAGCAAGACTCATCAAAGTTGAAGGTTGCCTTAATTGTCGCTTTACGAAGAAAACCGTGTCGGAACACTCCAGTATTGTCTAAAATTACCCGAATTGCAGAAGTTGTGAGTAATACTGGACTAGGTAGCAGCCCTCTCAGAGTGTCAGAACAATGTGTGTGGCGGTGCTGGTGTGCGAGGCAACTCCAGATAATTGATGCGAAAGGATTTACCTTCCCTATGCCGGTACTGGCTGGCTGATGTTCAAGAGAGAATCTTTTCCAGATGATACATCACTCACTGTTTTATCTTCTTCATTACAAAAATATCGCCAAGTATATTAATGTTTGTCCCCTTGTTTGAACTTCGGGGCAGCCCTTGCTGTGTGTACTCACCTAGTTGTACCCACCTAAGTCGATTCATAGCCCCTGGCCCCGTTTCTTGGCTGGTCGCTACTAGGTCCACTCTCTCCCTTCTCCATGAGCTTTCTCGAACCTCTTCTTAAGGCTTTGTATGGATCCTGCCTCCACTACATCACTCTCCAGATTGTTTAGATACCAAATTTAATGGTCCCAGAAAGATATATAAGAGTAAAGTGTTATAAAGTACTCTGGAAGATTAGTTGTTTTTAACCAGGATATCCTCATTTTTTATTAAGCTGGTGACAAGTAGCAGTAGTAAAAAATAGACACTAATCAGTATATGGATATCAGTCCTATATTTAGCCATTGTTCCAGTCACCCATGTATGACTTTTTTTTATATTACACGTTTCTAATTAGAGATATTGCAGAAACCTTCCATACAACGAACATTACCGCTGGAAACACGTTAGAACACGAACATTACAGCAAACTGTCTAATACCGTTTGACGTACGAACAGATGACCTGTCAGTTCAGGTAATTGCTTCAATCTTATGCTGCAGATTTTGAAACCCAAACGAATTACGGCGCCATCGTAAAGTTAGCCAACCATCAATCACGTCAGTTCTGGTAACATGAAAACCATTTACTAACTTAGCAACGAGTGTCATGCTCTCTGTATCACGTCTCTCTGCACAAAAGACACTACTGAGTAAATTCACAATTTTTTATTTTATAAGTTGCTATTTTGGACACCTCCTACATTTGCTTTGCAAGGAACATCATACTGACAAATGTTCTTGCCGAATAAGGTAAGCGAAAATTTGTGTATGCAATAATTTCGCAATAATCATTCTGAACCTAACGAAGAAAACGTATTTCATTATTTTTGTTTATTATTAAATTATTGTAAACTTATCCAAAATATATTTAGACGGATTAGGCTAAATTAAATTGCGCTTGTTAAAATAAGGTTAGGTAAGTTTTCTAAAGTTCTTTTGGTACAAAATTATTAATTTTTACATTATCATAAATTAAAAAAAATATATCTTTAAACGTATTAGAGAAAATTTTAGAAAAGACTTAATTTTAAATAAGTTCTTGCTAATTGACCAGTTTTACCTATTCGGCAGGATATATATATATATATATATATATATATATATATATATATATATATATATATATATATATATATATATAGATATATATATATATACCTACTTTCTGAGATGCTGCCCAGCCTTCAGCAGTCCAAAACTCAAGGAATATGACTCTCTCCTGAAGATCATGCTAGAGAGTGTATTGAATCTTTCCCTTGACGATGGACTGTGGTTGCAAGCTTCACTTCCGGTCAGGCTTGGAGGGCTAGGAGTACGCAGATCCTCCCAGATTGCTCTACCAGCTTTCCTATCCTCTTCCATATCATCAAACGAGTTGATAAGACAAATTCTTCCCGATACCCTCAGTGACTCAGCAGGAATAGAAGACCCTAGCTATGCCAGTGCCATCACCGAATGGGAGACTCTTGACGCTCCAGCACCAAACCCTAGTGCAGCACTGGCTCACAAACAGTCAAGCTGGGATGGCCCGATTGCTGAAAAGGTGCTTGCCAACATGCTCAGGGCTGCAACATCAGATAGGGAGATTGCCCGTCTCCAGGCTGTGAGCGCACCTCACTCCGGGGACTTCCTCCAAACAGTTCCCATATCGGCAATAGGAACGCGACTCGACCCTAACACCCTCCGTATTGCAGTGGCTCTGCGCCTTGCTGCCCCAATTCATAGAGAATATACGTGTATTTGCGGCGAAGTGCAAGCAGACCAATACGGTCTACATGGTCTTAACTGTTCCAAAACCAAGGGCTGGCATGCAAGACACAATGAGGTCAACGACACCATTAAGAGAACCCTTGCTACAGCTGGATGCCCAGCCGAGAGGGAGCCCTGATCACTAGCAGCCAACAATACCCACAACCAAGCAAACCGCCCCGACGGGATCACCATCTATCCTTGGAAGAATTGCAAGCTCTTAGCATGGGACTATACCTGTGTGTCCACACTGGCTGACACCTATATCCATCACAGTGTGGGGCGACAGGGAGGAGCTGCTGACCACAGGGAGGAGTACAAGATCAGCACGTACAGGGACATTAGCCAACAGTATCAATTTGTCCCAGTGGGATCAGAGACCTTGGGATCATGGGAAAAAAATGCCACACGTTTCCTTAAAGAATTGGGTTCCAGATTCATCGACACCACCAGGGACCCAAGGGCAGCCACTTTCATGTTCCAGCGCCTCAGCGTAGCCATCCAGAGGGGAAATGCTTGCTGCATACTTGGCTCGCGTCCAGCCTCGGAGGAGCTGGAGGAAATTCATGATCTTTGATACATTGTATACATGTTTATGTTTTTTTCTGTAAATGTATTCTGTTTATTAATATATATATATATATATATATATATATATATATATATAGATATATATAAATCTATATATATATCTATATATATATATATATATATATATATGCAATAAGATCACATTAAACAGGTGATTTCAGAATATGCAAAACAACCACTGTGAAAGAATAGAGAAATTCCATGCGCTTTCGTGACTACTCACATTATCAAGGAACTATCTATCTATATATCTATCTATATATATATATATATATATATATATATATATATATATATATATATATATATATATATATATATATATATATATATATATATATATATATATATATATATATATATATATGCATGCTACATACTGGGCTCGCGTCCGGCTTCGTCAGGAGATGGAGGAGATTCATAACATTTGATATATTGTACCAATGTACTCATGTTTGTGTTTTCTATCAATGTATTCTGTCTATTAATAAAGTACATATATTATATAAATTCTAGGGGGTGGTAGGAGAAGAAAATATTCAAACAGCTCCGGGGAGAACCATGAGTTTTCCCTGAGGTACGTTTATTGTCTTCTCTGAGGATGAGGGTCCCCAGTAAAGTTTTAAAGGTGGTACCTCCCTATATTATATTATATATTATATATATATATATATATATATATATATATATATATATATATATATATATATATATATATATATATATATATATATATATATATATATATATTAGTCGGTAGTGGACACAGTGTGGGTATTAATGGACTCAGTTTGGTCACTACTGGATACAGGGTAGTTAGTACTGGATCCATGGTGGTCAGTTCTGAACACAGGATGAACTGTAGTGGTCACAAGGTGGTCGGACTACTTCCTCAGAGGCGCCTGAATAAAATTCATTGTCCTTAATTCCAAGGTTCTTGAATCCAAGGTATATTGTCCTTGATTCCAAAGGTGTTCAATTATTTGTTCGGACGATTAGTTAATGACAGCGTCACTGGATGAAGACTTGGGCAGTTTTAGACACTGTACGACGCAGGATCAAGCGATTCTCATTCATTGCAGTGAATATTACCTAAGAATTTATTTCTTACATTACAAATAAATGTAGTGCTGTAGTTGCACTGTTCGAGTCTCAGCTCCAGACTTCACATTTTCGTAAGATTTGACAGTTTTAAAAGTTTTCTACCGTCTGGGCCTTGTATCTTTCCTTGAAAGGTTTGTACTTGTGAGTGTGTATGTGTGATTATTTAGCAACTCCTGAGTCCTATAGATTATTTCTGTACTACGCGAGTACTCAGCAGCAAGAACTGTGAGCATTATTATATCAAGTAAGGTAGATCACCTATGGTAAAGGCAAGGTTTTCTCTTGAGTTTTTATCAAAAAATAAATAAATGAAACGCACGAGAGCATATGTACACGGAGAAGAGCACTGGGGGAACGAAGGGTGAGGGGAGAGAGGATTAGAATATTTTGCAAGTAAAATCAGGATGGGGCAGTTCTCATGTACAAACAATGATAAATCTACCCAAGAACAAGTGAGGTCAGAGGTGCAGCCTGCAAACTCCTCTGTTCTGCTCCGTGAGTTTTAACTTTTAGACTTTTGAAACTAACATGCTTCTGCGTATGTTGCTTTTTGTGGCTGTCTATAATATTTTGCTGGAGAGTGTTGATCACAACGAAGACATGATGTATGTTGCTTTTCTAAGCATACTTGTGTTTCTTAACTCTCGTTTAGAATTAAATAAATAATAAAAGTTTGAAAGTCTTAAGGCTTATAAAATCTCAACTATTACACTCGACTTTTTTTTAGAGCAATAAGTAGAGAAGAAACGTGTGAGAGCCATTTACTGTTTTGCCTTAAAGAATGTGACGGTGTGTTGACATTCACAGTCAACAAAATGTCTTGATAAGGTAAATGATCGTTTAATAATGTCTTAAGTGCTCATTAAATAGAATGAAAATAGTGGAGAATACTCTTATATTTTTATTTAAAACTAATGAGGTCGAGACGTCTAGGCGAAGTAATTAAAACTTCACCGGCATATACTGGTCAGTCACAGATGTAATATTGATGACAACATTGCCCTCCAACCACTCCATAAACACGTTCTCCAACCCACTGTGTACTGACCAAACAATAATCACGAAATATAAATCATTATAGTACTATAGGACTCGTATATGCATACATTGTAGGAACCTTTGATTTTAATGTTTATCGTATATTATATATATATATATATATATATATATATATATATATATATATATATATATATATATATATATATATATATATATATATATATATATATATATATATATATATATATATATATATATATATATATATATATATATATATATATATATAAATATATATATAATATATATAGAGGGCTCTGGTGGCCTGGTGGTTAACGCTCTCGCTTCACACGGTGAGGGCCTGGGTTCGATTCCCAGGCCGGGTTGGAACATTGGACGTGTTTCTTTCCACCTGTTGTCTATGTTCCCCATCAGTAAAATGGGTACCTGGGTGTTAGTCGACTGGTGTGTGGTCGCATCCTGGGACACTGACCTAAGGAGGCCTGGTCACAGACCGGGCCGCGGGGGCGTTGACCCCCGGAACTCTCTCCAGATATATATATATATATGAAAGCAATTTCCAGAATGACTCCACTATAAATTGATCTGGCAAAAATAAGATGATTCAGGTCAGTGATCTTAGTCTTGGTTGTTACCTTAATGCTTCCCAGTTTCTTTGAGTCTCACTTTCACTCTTTTTCAATTCACCTTTCTCATTCAGGTAAAGAATGAGGTCATAAGATAGGTGCTGATTCAGCTCTTAGATTCATGAAGTAATTTATTGTTGTTACTATTTCATGTGTGTGTACTCACCCACTTGTGTTTACGGGTGTTGAAACTCAGTTCCTGATTATTATTATTATAATCAAGGGGGAAGCGCTAAACCCGGAGGATTATACAGCGCCTGGGGGGGGGGATGTGGAAGGCATTCAGGCTTAATTCGGGGAACTGGAGCACAGATCCAATTCCCTAAATCAAGAGCCCCTCACCAACATCAAGGAACCTTCCTTGAGGGGTCAGTTCCTGAACCCGCTGTGTGTGTGTGTGTGTCCAGATGAGTGTGTAGTTGTGTGTGTGTGTCCAGGTGAGTGTGTAGGTATGTGTGTGTGTGTGTGTGTGTGTCCAGGTGAGTGTGTAGGTGTGTGTGTGTGTATCTTTACTCACCCATATGCAATTTCAGGGTCGAGTCTCAGTTCCTGGGTCTGACTCATCTCTGGCCGCTGGATTGACTTTTCCGGGCTCAGAGAGTCTTATCGTATATGTTCTTAAACTACTTATGAATCTTGCCTATATCGCTCCATTGTTCAGGTCGTACAACTTCCTGACCACTCTGAAGAAATACTTCCTGATATCCCTGTGTTTCATCAATATTTTCAACTTCCACTGTGTCCTCGCGTATCTGTTACCCTACTCGCAAACAATCTAAGTCCACCCTATCAATTAATCTCAGCATTTTTTACAATGTGATCGTTTCACCCTAGTCTTTCTTTCCTCTAGTTTCACCAGGTTCAGCGCCCTTAACCTCTTAACTTTTCTTCATAGCACATACCTCTTAGCTCCAGGACCAGTCTGTTGCAAACCTCTGCACTCTCTCCATCTTCTCGACATGCTTGATCAGGTGTGGGTTCCACCCTTGTGTTGCGTACAAAATATAAGCCTGACACATGCTGTATACTGTGTCGTGAATGATTCCTTCCTTACTTTCCTGAAAGCTAATCTTATATTTGCTAGATGTGCGTCGTAACAGTTAATCGGTTGATGTGTTGAGGGAATATGCTCGGTATGATACCCATCCCAAGGTCCTCCTTGAGTGAGGTTGCAGTCTTTGTCCCCCGAACTTGTGGTCCTTCTGCGATTTTCATGAATGATACTCAGCTCATTCTGTCTGCGGTTCACCTCCATTTAAATGTAATAGACTTCTATTCAGGTATGTTTAAAGACTTTTTGATTGTATAAATCTCAAAAAGAAATCGTTTAGAGTATATAAGTTTCTTTAGATAAAAGCACTTGTGCAGTGCAGATCTATTTTCTTCTACCCTGACAAAATGATCTAACCGAATTATGTGAAAGTGGCTTGAATAATAGGAATACACTAATGGGGGATGAGGGGGAGGGGGTTGTATTATTATAGAAACAAAAAAAAAGTGTTGAAAATTTAATGATAGATGGTTAGAATGTCAAAAATCTGTTGAACACTTTTTTACAATCACACTGATGAAAGAAGTATTTCAATTAATTTAACACACAAAATATCTTACAAATACAAATAATCTATAATAACTTTAAACAATTCATTTATCATAATTATCCCATTTTTACAGTATCTTTTTTTCTACGGATTTGTGTCTTTCTTCAGTCCTGCTACTACACCTATAAGTGACCCATCTAATATTAGGTTCGTATGTTAGTGTGACTGCAAGTGGGTTATTAAGGATAAGATTTACCTGTACATTAATACCAAGAATATTTTACTCATTAAAATACAGATTTAAGTGAAATTTCAATGTATTTACAAAGAGAAAGAAAACTCGGTGAATTTTGTAATAGGATAATTACAGAATTTTTATCTTTAATCCTAAAGACAAAACTAATATCACTGTGCAATATTTTTATTGTACAAAAAGTAGGAAGTTTCAGCTTTCATTCAATATCATAGTTAAATTTGTTATTATTTAGTAATGTGATAAGTTTTTTAAGAATCTTTAAAATTACGTCATTTATTGCTAAAGTCATTGTTTGCTTTTGTTACTTGTTTCACTTGTCGGATCAGATAGTATAAAAGGTAGTTCAGATAAGCCATCATGTGATTCATTCTATAAGACTGATGTAAGTTTCAAATCAATCTTAGAAAGATAATGAATCTCACAGCTACATAAGTTTTGTGTTGGAAGATCAAAAACTTGAATGTGAATTATTTCGTTAGAGTAGCTTTAGTTCTGACTCAGCTTCTTACAGATATAAATAAATGCTAGACATAAGTCCTGGTAAAGAACAGCATTGATTCCGTCTAATTCTTAGGTTAACTGGAGAAACATTCAAATTTGGTGAACAGAATTTAGCAAGAGTTCTAGATTCAGTGGAAGATGAGCCATTTATTGGCTAACACAATTCGTTCTCCGGGGAAAGAGGAAGTGGAAGGAGCCAAAGCCAATACGAGTGGATTGTTACACTTCACTTTCTTTGTGGTCACTCATGAGAGGCGTCTCTGCTGTGGCCTGCTCGTCTTCTTCTGGGTGGATGGGCGGGGTCAATGGGGGTCCTCGAAATTCTTGTGGTGGCGGCGTGTGCGTGGCTTGGGCCAAACTCTCAAAGTCCCTAGCTATAGCTTCCTGGGAACACATGGCACCCATTACTATACCGCTTCCAGTGCACACACTGCCGCCCATTCCACCTATACTAGCACCCTTGCTTCTACCCATGCTTCCGCCCATCTCACCACTCATAACTCCGACCACGCTGCCACAAAGACTGCTACCCATCAACCCATCCACGGAACTTACGACAATCCCACCGCTGCCACAACTGATGACAGGGACGACGTTCCTAGACAGAGGGACACTCGGTACAGCGTGATCTATCTGGGCGTAAATACTGGGCTCTTGCTTGCGCCGGGAGAAGGTTGCGGTGGGATAGTGAGCGACGCCGCGAGGTAAGGTCAGTTCTGCATACATTAGCTCCATGTTCTGTGGTGGAGATAAAGAAAAGTTGTTTAACACCATTGCACATCAGTTTCTTCCTATTAACAAGTGAAAATCAATCGAGGGATTACGTAAAGTTTCTCACATTTTACAGTTTTTGTTTTTCATGTAATTTCTTTTAACTAGTTTAGATTTGATTTCTGTGTTAATATTGGTTAAAATATATGAAAAAGGTATACAAAAATATTTTTAAACTATATTTTATTGTCTTCATTAGGGCGAACTTTGAGTAACCCCATTGTAACCCCATTGTAACCCCATTGTAACCCCATTGTAACCTCATTGTAACCCCATTGTAACCCCATTGTAACCCCATTGTAACCTCATTGTAACCTCATTGTAACCCCATTGTAACCCCATTGTAACCTCATTGTAACCCCATTGTAACCCCATTGTAACAACATTGTAACCCCATTGTAACCCCATTGTAACCCCATTGTAACCCCATTGTAACCCCATTGTAACCCCATTGTAACCCCATTGTAACCTCATTGTAACCCCATTGTAACCCCATTGTAACCCCATTGTAACCCCATTGTACTTGACCTTATAAACGCCACCTCCCACACCTACACTACCCCACCTCCCACACCTACACTACCCCACCTCCCACACCTACAGTACTCCACCTCCCAAATCTACTCTACCCCACCTCCCACACCTACACTACCCCACCTCCCACACCTACAGTACTCCACCTCCCAAATCTACTCTACCCCACCTCCCACACCTACACTACCCCACCTCCCACACCTACACTACCCCATCTCCCACACCTGCAGTACTCCACCTCCCAAATCTACTCTACCCCACCTCCCACACCTACACTACCCCACCTCCCACACCTACACTACCCCATCTCCCACACCTGCAGTACTCCACTTCCCACATCTACTCTACCCCACCTCCCACACCTACACTACCCCACCTCCCACACCTACACTACCCCACCTCCCACACCTACAGTACTCCACCTCCCACATCTACTCTACCCCACCTCCCACACTTACACTACTCCACCTCCCACACCAACACTACCGCACCTCCCACACCTACACTACCCCACCTCCCACACCCACGCTAAATCCCACACCTACACTAAAGCACCTCCCACGCCCACACTAAATCCCACACCTGCAGTACCCCACCTCCCACACCCACGCTAAATCTCACACCTACAGTACCCCACCTCCCACACCCACACTAAATCCCACACCTACAGTACCCCACCTCTCACACCAACACCATTTCCCACACCTACAGTACTCCACCTCCCACATCTACACTACCCCACCTCCCACACCTACAGTGCCCCACCTCCCACACCCACACTAAATCCCACACCTACAGTACCCCACCTCCCACACCAACACCAATTCCCACACCTACAGTACTCCACCTCCCACAACTACACTACCCCACCTCCCACACCTACACTGCCCCACCTCCCACACCCACGCTAAATCACACTCCTACACTACCCCACCTCCTACACCCACGCTAAATCCCACACCTACACTAAAGCACCTCCCACACCCACACTAAATCCCACACCTACAGTACCCCACCTCCCACACCTACACTACCTCACCTCCCACACCCACGTTAAATCCCACGCCTACACTAAACCACCTCCCACACTCACACTAAATCCCACACCTACAGTATCCCACCTCCCACACCTACAGTACCCCACCTCCCACACCTACACTACCCCACCTCCTACACCCACGCTAAATCCCACACCTACAGTACCCCATCTCCCACATCTACATTAAATTCCACACCTGCAGTACCCCACCTTCCACATCTACACTAAATCCCACACCTGCAGTACCCCACCTTCCACATCCACACTAAATCCCACACCTACAGTACCCCACCTCACACACCCACGCTAAATCCCACGCCTACAGTACCCCACCTCCCACACCCACACTAAATCCCACACCTACAGTACCCCACCTCCCACATCCACACTAAATCCCACCCCTACAGTACTCCACCTCCCACATCCACACTAAATCCCACACCTACAATACTCCACCTCCCACACTCACACCATCTCACACTCCACCTCACCCACCCACCCCTCCTCACACTCCACCTCACACACCCACCCCACCTCACGCTCCACCTCACACTCCACCTCACACTCACCCCACCTCACACACCCACCCCACCTTACACTCCACCTCACACTCCCTCCTCACACTCCCACTCCACCTCACACTCGACCTCACACTCCACCTCATACTCCACCTGAAACACCCACCCCACCTCACACTCCTACTCCACCTCACACTCCACCTCACACACCCACTCCACCTTCCACTTCGCAGCAAATATTTCAGTTGGATAAATGTAAATGTATTTAAGTTCTCGTTTTTTTTTTACTCTGACTTCTTAGATGTGATCTCATTCCCTATTCATAGTCGTCTGCTCGAGCATACCTTTAAGCCCAAACTTCCATGTTCCTCCCTTTACCTATTCGTAATTAAATTTCCAGCAGTCTCCTCCAACTTCCAGGCATTAATCTCTCACCAAAATGCTCGTCCTGTTGCAGTTATAATGAGCCTTTTAATAAACCTTTCTTGGAGTTTCATTAACAGAAATTTCCACCATTAATATTGCCACTTCCCATTTTACTGGAAAGTTCTGTGTATCTCTGGCAAAGCTGTCGAGTATTGTCTTAGTTACTTCGTCTCTTCCTCGCTATTTCCTCATTTTGCTCCATCTTGAGACATTGTAATTTACAAGTAATAGTTACTCCTGGAATATAATCACTGAATCTTCACTGGGTACCGAACCTATTGTAGCATATGCTTAATGATATCCTGGTCTCCTTTGTCAAGTGTACCAGCTGAGTATGAAGATGTAAGATATATTGTATAAGATGGTATATGAGAGGACTACATAGCTGGCTTTTGATCCACAATATAAGAATCATATAGAAATGGTGATCCAAACACTGGATGTTACCACTTTGTAAATGTTATTTAGAATAGGAAAACTTCACATTACAGGTGTCCCAAAATGTAATTATCATGACGGATTGTGTTGCTGCTGACTGGGGAATTCCTGCAATGTAACAATCTTATATGTAGATTCATAGAATATGTTAGCTGCAAATTACAAGTAATTCAACCATGTAACTCTAGCCGCTCACTGAGGATGCTCCTCCCACATAATTCTTATACAGAACAATGCAGCCACAGGCTGTGGAATATTGGAGCCGCGCTCTGCGGGAGTTCTCTAAATGTAACTATCATTCACTCTAGGGTAGACACATCATGCTGGTTCAGCCTTGTCACTTTCTTACAACTTAGGAATGCAGGTCAATATTTTAATTCCAAATTTGTTGCATTAAAAAAATAGCTTTTCTCCTTAAGATTCCGCCTCCTACCCACGGAAGACCGACCTGAGGACTGCTGGATGATATGGGTCTAGGCGTCCTGGGATAGGAGCCGTATGCAGTGCTGGGATAGGGGACGGAGGCGCAGATGTGGACACTACCAAAACCACCTTCGTCTGGGGTAGTTGGGCTCTTGTTCTCGGTCTCGTCATTACCTGCAGGTGAAAGGAATGCCATAACATTACACAAATAACCCGCACTTAGCAGAAAGTAACTTAGGACGACGTTCGTTCCGACTTGGACCATTAACTAGTTACACCTGTTATACCTGTCACACTTGTTATACCAGTTACACCTGCTATACCAGTCACACTTGTTATACCAGTTACACCTGCTATACCAGTCACACTTGTTATACCAGTTACACATGTTATACTTGTCACACCTGTTATACCTGGTTACCTGGATTACCTGGAGGTTACCTGGAGGTTGTTCCGGGGATCAACACCCCCGCGGCCCGGTCCATGACCAGGCCTCCCGGTGGATCAGGGCCTGATCAACCAGGCTGTTACTGCTGGCCGCACGCAGTCCAACGTACGAGCCACAGCCCGGCTGATCCGGCACTGACTTTAGGTATCTGTCCAGCTCTCTCTTGAAGGCAGCCAGGAGTTTATTGGTAATTCCCCTAATGCTTGATGGGAGGCTGTTGAACAGTCTTGGGCCCCGGACACTTATGGTGTTTTCTCTTAGTGCACCAATGACGCCCCTACTTTTAATTGCGGGCATTTTGCATCGCCTGCCCAGTCTTTTACTTTCGTAGGGAGTGATTTCTGTGTGCAGATTTGGGACCATTCCTTCCAGGATTTTCCAAGTGTAGATTATGATATATCTCTCCCTCCTGCGTTCCAACGAGTACAAGTCAAGTGCTTCCAAGCGTTCCCAGTAGTTAAGGTGCTTGACAGAACTTATACGTGCAGTAAAGGATCTCTGTACACTCTCTAGATCTGCGATTTCACCTGCTTTGAATGGAGATGTTAATGTACAGCAGTATTCCCGCCTAGAGAGAACAAGTGATTTGAAAAGGATCATCATTGGCTTGGCATCTCTCGTTTTGAACGTTCTCAGTATCCATCCTATCATTTTCTTTGCACTTGTGATCGTGGCACTGTTGTGATCCTTGAAAGTGAGATCCTCAGACATTACTACTCCCAGGTCCCTTACATTATTTTTCCGCTCTATTGTATGGCCAGAGTTTGTAGTATATTCTGTTCTAGTTATTATCTCCTCCAGTTTTCCATAACGGAGTAGTTGGAATTTGTCCTCATTGAACATCATGTTGTTTTCCGTTGCCCACTGGAAAACTTTGTTTATATCTTCTTGGAGGTTAACCGCGTCCTCAGCAGATGACAGCCTCATGCAGATCCTAGTATCATCCGCAAAGGATGATACGGTGCTGTGATGTATATCTTTATGTCTGATATGAGGATGAGGAATAAGATGGGGACAAGTACTGTGCCTTGTGGAACAGAGCTCTTCACTATGACAGCCTCCGATTTAACTCTGTTGACCACTACTCTTTGTGTTCGATTTGTTAGGAAGTTGAAGATCCATCTCCAGTCACACCTATTATATCAGTCACACCTGTTATACCAGTTACACCTGTTATACCAGCCACAACTGTTATACCAGTCACGCCTTATTAAACTAGTTACACCTGTTATACTTGTCACACCTGTTATACCAGTCACACCTTGTTAAACAAGTTACACCTGTTATACCAGTCACACCTGTTATACCAGTCACACCTTGTTAAACAAGTTACACCTGTTATACCAGTCACACCTGTTATACCAGTTATATTTGACTACCTTAAAAATAGTTTTATCAAGTATTTTACTGTGGTTTATCAACCTGTCTTCCTAGAGCAATTGTCGATTTCCCAAATACAAGTTTAAAGAAATTCTTCCATATAAATTGTTAGGTACGCCCGAGGGGGACGTTCAGTGCTTGCCAGAGTTACGCCCGAGGGGGACGTTCAGTGCTTGCCAGAGTTACGCCCGAGGGGGACGTTCAGTGCTTGCCAGAGTTACGCCCGAGGGGGACGTTCAGTGCTTGCCAGAGTTACGCCCGAGGGGGACGTTGAGTGCTTGCCACAGTTCATTTTTCTTTTCCTTTAAATTTTCGTTTCATCTGCCATAAGACTCATGCCTCATCCGACAGGTTTTAAATTTTCTACGCTGGTGGACCGAGATTCCAGGAACAATTGGTATGTTTTGGTGTCTGATGAAAAAAAGTTGTTGAACCCATTTCCAGCATCCTGGAATGGCTCCGACAACTTACAAAAACTCTACATCGTAGCTTAAAACGTTGGCAAACAGATGTAGGAGAGTGTAATTCAGGGGTTAAGTCGTACATCTGTCAATTTTATTGTGTAAAATAGTGTGAAATTTTAATTCCTCCTGAGTCACGTTAAAAACATTTATGCCTGCCTCTTCTGAATGACTTCAATATATAACAGCTGATGCATCTTACCACCAGGATAGCACACTTAATTAAACCCAGCTTGTGTGCAGAAATATTTATCATTGCACTAAAGTTTTATTCATTAAAATTAGAATAATTTGAATCCGTGCGATAACTAGAGAAATCTCGTCTCATCGGTTTTAATTCATGCGATCCAAGAGTTTCTGTGGTATTTGTCTACTTTTCCATTTATTGGCGTTATGGTATGTTGCAATTCGTTAATTTTTACTTATTGCTCATTGGAAAACCCGCACTGATACAGTTACCAACACCTCCGCGATCTGAAGGTCTGAACCTATGGCAAACCAGCCTTTCATATCCCAGACATAGGTCATTCCTTCATATCCCAGACATAGGTCTTTCCTTCATATCCCAGACATAGGTCTTTCCTTCATATCCCAGGCATAGGTCTTTCCTTCATATCCCAGACATAGGTCTTTCCTTCATATCCCAGACATAGGTCTTTCCTTCATATCCCAGACATAGGTCATTCCTTCATATCCCAGACATAGGTCATTCCTTCATATCCCAGACATAGGTCTTTCCTTCATATCCCAGACATAGGTCATTCCTTCATATCCCAGACATAGGTCTTTCCTTCATATCCCAGACATAGGTCTTTCCTTCATATCCCAGACATAGGTCTTTCCTTCATATCCCAGACATAGGTCTTTCCTTCATATCCCAGACATAGGTCATTCCTTCATATCCCAGACATAGGTCATTCCTTCATATCCCAGACATAGGTCTTTCCTTCATATCCCAGACATAGGTCTTTCCTTCATATCCCAGACATAGGTCTTTCCTTCATATCCCAGACATAGGTCTTTCCTTCATATCCCAGACATAGGTCATTCCTTCATATCCCAGACATAGGTCATTCCTTCATATCCCAGACATAGGTCTTTCCTTCATATCCCAGACATAGGTCTTTCCTTCATATCCCAGACATAGGTCATTCCTTCATATCCCAGACATAGGTCATTCCTTCATATCCCAGACATAGGTCTTTCCTTCATATCCCAGACATAGGTCTTTCCTTCATATCCCAGACATAGGTCTTTCCTTCATATCCCAGACATAGGTCTTTCCTTCATATCCCAGACATAGGTCTTTCCTTCATATCCCAGACATAGGTCATTCCTTCATATCCCAGACATAGGTCATTCCTTCATATCCCAGACATAGGTCTTTCCTTCATATCCCAGACATAGGTCTTTCCTTCATATCCCAGACATAGGTCATTCCTTCATATCCCAGACATAGGTCATTCCTTCATATCCCAGACATAGGTCTTTCCTTCATATCCCAGACATAGGTCTTTCCTTCATATCCCAGACATAGGTCTTTCCTTCATATCCCAGACATAGGTCATTCCTTCATATCCCAGACATAGGTCTTTCCTTCATATCCCAGACATAGGTCATTCCTTCATATCCCAGACATAGGTCTTTCCTTCATATCCCAGACATAGGTCATTCCTTCATATCCCAGACATAGGTCTTTCCTTCATATCCCAGACATAGGTCATTCCTTCATATCCCAGACATAGGTCTTTCCTTCATATCCCAGACATAGGTCTTTCCTTCATATCCCAGACATAGGTCTTTCCTTCATATCCCAGACATAGGTCTTTCCTTCATATCCCAGACATAGGTCTTTCCTTCATATCCCAGACATAGGTCTTTCCTTCATATCCCAGACATAGGTCTTTCCTTCATATCCCAGACATAGGTCTTTCCTTCATATCCCAGACATAGGTCTTTCCTTCATATCCCAGACATAGGTCTTTCCTTCATATCCCAGACATAGGTCTTTCCTTCATATCCCAGACATAGGTCATTCCTTCATATCCCAGACATAGGTCATTCCTTCATATCCCAGACATAGGTCTTTCCTTCATATCCCAGACATAGGTCTTTCCTTCATATCCCAGACATAGGTCTTTCCTTCATATCCCAGACATAGGTCTTTCCTTCATATCCCAGACATAGGTCTTTCCTTCATATCCCAGACATAGGTCATTCCTTCATATCCCAGACATAATTCCTTCCTTCATAACATAAATATGTCTTCCTTCACAGTACAGGCACATTTCTCTAGATGTTTCGACCGTCTCCTTTCCATATTCTACATACAGGTTTGTTGTGATTTGTCTCACACTGAATTATGACATATAATATTCATATTTCTATACGATTATGTATAATTTGTGCTGTGCACGAACTAGCAAGAAACGGTACAAATAAAATGACGAATTCCGCTATAATTTTCTTGAAAATATATTTCCACGCTGTGGCTGTGTTTCATGAAGCAAGTGCAGTTAAATGTATATTGGAAAAGTAAATTTGCAAGAAAAACTATAGAAAATGAGCAAAAAAGTGCTGTGCAATGGGGCTTAATACATTCTGGTCAGACAGCGGAGGTAAGAAGTTAATATATACTATATAAGTTTTGTCTCATTTTCTTCGAGTGGTCACTCTGGTGTACTGAAATTCAAGGGGTTTCGTTAGTGTTATGCTACTTCAACTCTAAAATCTTAGCGACTTACCGTTGGCTGGAATGAGGTCAGGATTGTTGTCATCTAAGTCCCGAGTCTCAGCCAGGGAGGTCTGCAAGGTAATATTTTTGCTTCTTGGATGTCGTTTTTTCTTGAGGGTGACCACTAATACTGCCACCAGCGCCACCAACACCAGTGACGCCACCACTCCCACCACCACCGCCAGAATGGGAGTGATGGACACCTCTTCATCTGGAGGAGGCTTAACTTGGGCAGTGCGTCTCTCTGCCACGTCTTTAATGGTATAGCCAGCGAGGTACCTTCTTTCACTTACGCCCCTTTCGTTGGCAGCGTAAACATGCACAACATATGAGGTCCCTGGTTCAAGGCCTCGCAGAGAAAACTCCGGAGCGGTGTTTTCCGTAATGTTGAGTAGCAGACGTTTAGTCTCTGCCTCATAAATCTCGATAATGAACCTTTGCACCAGGCCGCCATCGTAACCAGGTACACAGTGCACTTTCATCGTCTCCGTTGTTTGGTTAGTAAGACTGCAGCTCTCAGGAGGATTGGGTTTGCTGGCAGCGACCACCTTAAAAGCACAAGGTTTCTTCTGTCTGCCGAGGGAGTTGCTACCCCAACACAGTAAAGTGCCGTAGTCCAACTCAGTGCGGGCCACGTAGGAGAGGGAGGACTGGAGCCCCTGTGTCACCACGTGATTCTCAGCGATGTCAACAACATCGCCACTGCTGTTAAATCGCCAGAAGAAATGAACAACAGGAGGCACAGCATCCAGTCGACATGTGATGGAAACTTCTTCGTTCTTGGCGGCTCCGTAGACGTGGACCTGACCTGAGGCGCACACAGGGGCATCTGACGGTACAGAGAAGATTGATAAGAAACTTATTAACTTATCATAGTGCTCTGGTCAGTGCTATATAAACACTTCGTTTATTTGTAAAGGTAAACAGAAAATTTCAGCCTGTATCTGAAGATAACCGAAATATTCAGTTAATCTTTTTTTATTTTCCAAATAGTTGGTTTATATCTCAAGTTTGTCTTGTTTAAGGGGCTGGAATGTGACTTATGAGGACATGAAGTAACAACTCGATGATTGATTTAAGTCTAAGTAGAATTTTCTGAGGGAGATGAAAATTTAAATTATAGAGGTTTAGCCGACTTAAAAATGGTAATTTTTTTTTATCATCAACGACTATGAAGATGTGTCCTGATCACATGTATCTCTGACAGCATCAACTACAATACAAGAAAGAGAAAGATTACCAGTTCTGTGTATTTTGAGTTAACCCGCTCCTTTCCATACGGCTTCCTGACTATAGATTACCTTGAAAATTGTGCATAAAATCCCCTAATGTGAAGTAAACTATTATTAGTGAATTAATGATTTTTTTTGGCATAAATGGGAAAAGAAAAGAGTTCTTCAGTAAAGAATACATTATCTTGCAAGGTCATCTATGAATCAGTGCTGGCTCAGATTTTCTGGATTTCTGTGCTAGAGTTAAAGCCTATCTGTTGTACGGGTATCATTAAGATTGAATTTCACCGGTTAACAAGTCAAGAGTTCTTCAAACCAAACACTCACTTTGTTTAATTGTACAGAGAAATACACACCTGTTGGTTACATAACCTGTGTTTGATACTTAGACGAAGATACAAGCCTTCAGCAGGCTTACGGACGATGTTTCGCTAGCATACATGTCTTACCTATACAATATTGTCTTATTAATACTATAGACTCAGTTAAAGCAACACGGAGTAAAAGTTTGCATTCGGCTTCTCAGTCAGAGTGTTACATAATGATACAAATTTATTTAATTTATGCTCTGAGACGAATGTCTTTTGTATAACCTCAACTAAATTTGACCAGGAAGTAATATCTGTAGTTATGTTTCATGTTAAAGAGTTAAATAAATAATGCATTTCAAAATCAGAGTTAAGAGGAAGGCAGGGAAAGATGATTCTTTCCCTGCAAACATAAGTAGATAAATATAATTAAAGGGATGACAGCTGGCATGCGTACGTACACACACGCACACACACACACACACACACACACACACCTATCCAAGCACGTAAAAAACTAGAGAAAGTCTAAAGATTTGCAACAAGACTAGTCCCAGAGCTAAGAGGTATGTCCTACGAGGAGAGGTTAAGGGAAATCAACCTGACGACACTGGAGGACAGGAGAGATAGGGGGGACATGATAACGACATACAAAATACTGCGCGGAATAGACAAGGTGGACAAAGACAGGATGTTCCAGGGAGGGGACACAGAAACAAGAGGCCACAATTGGAAGCTGAAGACACAGATGAGTCAGAGAGATATTAGGAAGTATTTCTTCAGTCATAGAGTTGCCAGGCAGTGGAATAGCCTAGAAAGTGATGTAGTGGAGGCAGGAACCATACATAGTTTTAAGACAAGGTTTGATAAAGCTCATGGAGCGGGGAGAGAGAGGGCCCAGTAGCAACCGGTGAAGAGGCGGGGCCAGGATCTAAGACTCAACCCCTGCAACCACAAATAGGTGAGTACAAATAGGTGAGTACACACACACACACACACACACACACACACACACACACACACACAAACACACAAACAGTTTAGTTGTTCTGTACAGAGCTGTTTATACGGTATACAAGCAAGGGCACAGACTAGAAGCTCGTTCGCTAGTACAAGCTACAGTCTGAGGAAGTTATTATACCCATCTAGATGAAATTTGAGGAACGAAAATATGGGAACCCAAACAGAAAAGAAAGAAGAGCCAAGGAGGAAGAATAAGGGCATGAGTAGACCGAGTGGGAACTGACTGTTGCAGGACTTAGGTACAAAATGGAACAAGAGTGGGAAAAAGAATTTAGAGACTTGCAAAAAAAGATGTTGAGGAAGGAACAGAAAGTATCTACAGAAAACAAAGAACAGAAGAGAACTGCAGCCGCTGAGGGAAAGAAAAAGACATGGAAGCAGGAACTGTAACAGCAGGTGAGAGGGATGGAAGGAAGAGAAAGGGTAACAAACAGAACCTCTGGAGATGCAGGAGATGACAAGGAGAACAGCAAAGGAATTGTTCAAAGCAGACACAGTAATCTACATGTTTCAATACAGATGGTCTCAGACCGGGCCGCGGGGGCGTTGACCCCCCAAACTCTCTCCAGGTAAACTTTAGGTAAGATTCATGTTACTTAAACTTGCAGGTGGGAAGGTCAAAGTGATCCAGCTGACATAATTTGAGAGAGATTAAAGCAGCTAAACCTGACGACATTAGAGGAAAGATGGACTAGAAGTGATATGATAAAAACGTACAAAATACTGGGAGGAATTAATAGGGTTGACAGAGACAGGTTGTTCGAAAGTCGCAAAACAAGAACACGAGAGCACAGCTGGAGGTTTGAAAGTATTTCTTCAGACTCAGAGTTATCAGGAGGTGGAACGATCTGGACAGCGAAGTGGTAGCGTCAGAATCCACAAGTAGCTCTAAGAATATGTATAAACCATACCCCCGGCCGGGATTGAACCCGCGGTCATAGAGTCTCAAAACTCCAGCCCGTCGCGTTAGCCACTAGACCACTAGACCGCGGATTCAATCCCGGCCGGGGGTATGGTTTATTTGCAATCGTGTCATTACGATTTCTTGAGTCAATATGTATAATATTGCTCACGTAGCCAGGAGAGAATGAACCCGGTAGAGACCAGCAGAGAGGTGAGGCCAGGTGCTGAGACTAGGCCCTTGCAACTACAATTAGGTGAGTACACACACACACACACACACACACACACACACACACATCAATTGTTGTTCCTACATTGAACTTTGAGAACGACAGCATTGCTCTGGCCGTCACCCTCAATGTTGGAAGCGACGCAGGTATAGAGACCAGTGTGTTGTCGACGAAGTCTCTGTATCACCAGACTCTGGTTGCTGATGATCACTCCCACAGACACATTGTGTTGCACCTGCACTCCCTGCATCAGCCAGGCACATCCAGCACGCACGAACAGGAGAAAATAGTTATTTTGATTAATTAAAAGACAATTCTGTTGCATTTTTGCATATCTCATCTTGTACAAGAGCAACACACACACGCACACGCACACACACACACACACACACGCACGCACACACACACACACACACACACACACATATATATATATATATATATATATATATATATATATATATATATATATATATATATATATATATATATATATATATGTATGCCGAATACTTTAAACTTGCGATTTTGGCTTAAATATCAACGCTCCTCTTGCCGAATAAGGCAAGCGAAAATTTTTATATGTAATAATTTCGCAAAAGTCATTCTGAACACAACGAAAAAAAATATATTTCATTGTATTTGCTTATTATCAAATTATTGTAAACTTATCTAAAATATATTTAGCTGGATTTGGCTAAATTAAATTGCGCTTTTTATAATAAGGTTAGATAAGTTTTCTAAGGTTCTTTTGGTACAAAATTATTAATTTTTACGTTAACATAAATTAAAAAAAATATCTTTACGTATAAAAATTATTAATTATTTCAAGGGGGAAGCGCTAAACCCGGAGGATTATACAGCGCCTGGGGGGGGATGTGGAAGGCATTCAGGCTTAATTTGGGGAACTGGAGCACAGATCCAATTCCCTAAATCAAGAGCCCCTCACCAACATCAAGGAACCTTCCTTGAGGGGCGTATAAGAGAAAAATTTAGAAAGGATTTAATTTTAAATGAGTTTTTTCTAACTGACCACTTTCACCTATTCAGCACGACATATATATTAATGTATGTGTGTATGCGGACAATAACTGACTTACATTATGATACCAGAGGACCTTGTACACGTAAGGATGAGCTCGAACATTACACTCAAAGTACACATCGTCTCCTTCCTTTATTTCATCAGGACTAAGACTGCTGCCCATCGCTAGGTGCACTTGTGGGGTGTCTGTTGAAGATGAGAGTCGCAAGAATTATAGTTACAGCTCAGTAGCTGGAACAGATTGTTTTTAATCTAGAAAGTGGATATGAAACGTCACGAGCTATATTGTGAGAAAGGTCAGGATAGGAATAAAATTACTTTAAGTGCTCTAAGTAAAGTAAAAGAGTTAATAAGAGGAAGTAATGATATTACGGGGCGCTTACTGGAACATGTTTGGTGATGTTAGTTATCCTACGAAGGAAAAACACTTGCGTTCATTACTTCAGTGTTTTAGTGTTTTGCACAATTTTCTGTTATTTACTTTTCATGACAATGAAATTTCCTCTCCGGTTAAGGTGCAAACTTTCTGTATATATATATATATATATATATATATATATATATATATATATATATATATATATATATATATATATATATATATATATATATATAAAGCTAAAATCGCTGTGAAGTGAATCATAGCTTTTCTTCACTTTCAAGTCATTATAAATGCCTGACAACACGTTTATACTATAATATATATATTATATATATAATATATTATATATATAATATATTATATATATATAATATATAATATATTAAGTCTAAAAAATGTATATACAGTATACATATTACTTATCTGCTTATATAGTGAAATTCCAAAGAGCTTTCGTGATTTCTCACAATATCAACTAACGGTGCCTATGCAATAGCTGTGTATATGTAACAGTGGTGTTAATCACTAATTATATTAGGGGTTAAAAAAGGTTAGTAACTATTAGCTAGCTGGGTTGCTTCTTAGATAATACGGCTGGATGACAGGCCTTAAACTTAAAATTATCCAATAATACTTTAACCTAAAAATTTTTGTAACCATAAGTCAGAAACCTAACCTGCACTATTTTAAACTAACCTAATCAAGTTTAACCCCATTAAATCTAGCCTAACCTAACCTAATTAAACTTACCCTAACCTAACCTAAAATAAATGAACCTAACATAATGTAACCTAACGTAACCTTGCCTTACCTTACCAAACCTAACTTAACCTAATCTATCCTAATCTATCCTATCCTAACCAAACCCAACTAAACTTAACCTAACCTAATCTAAGTTAACCTAACCTACTCTAACTTAACGAAACCTAACCATACTTGAATAAACCTAACCTAACCTTATTTATCCTAACCTAATCTATCGTAATTTAACCTAACCTGATCTAACCTAACCTAACCTGTATTAACGAAGCCTAATTTAATCTAACCAAAGAAAATCTAAGCTTACCTCACCTAATCTAGTCTAATTTAACTTACACTAACCTAATTATTTTTCTTGCGTACAGAGTGTTTAACGTAGGTGATACAACAAAATAAATATATCATTGATTACCACGAGCGCCTCAAAATTTCTGTACAAAATATTGGTGAGCAGAACAGTAGCAGTCAAAGTGGAAGCGACACATTGACTCTGTTAAAGAAACTTAAATGAGAGAAATGTTCGCATGTCTCCCGACTGAGTTATACAGTAGTAAAGAGCATTATACATGTAAATCATTCTTCCCCTCAACCCATAGCATATTTCCCTGTAATCATCCATTCTCCCCAGAAAGTAAAACACTTTCCCCCTGAAAGAATAACAAGACCCCAGAAACTATAATAATTTCCCTAAAAACTATAACAAGCTCTCCTGAGCTTGGATATTATGTGTGTTTCAGTTCATGGTTAAATCAGATTAGTTCACCATCAACCATGCTTGTGAACATTAGGAATATGATTTAAAAGCTATATGTGTGTGTGTGTGTGTGTGTGTGTGTGTGTGTGTGTGTGTGTGTGTGTGTGTGTGTGTGTGTGTGTGTGTGTGTGTGTGTGTGTGTGTGTGTGTGTGTGTGTGTGTGTGTGTGTGTGTGTGTGTGTGTTTGTGTGTGTGTGTGTTGTGTGTGTGTGTGTGTGTGTGTGTGTGTGTGTGTGTTGTGTGTGTGTGTGTGTGTGTGTGTGTGTGTGTGTGTGTGTGTGTGTGTGTGTGTGTGTGTGTGTGTGTGTGTGTGTGTGTGTGTGTGTGTGTGTGTGTTTGTGTGTGAGTGTGTGTGTGTGTGTGTGTGTGTGTGTGTGTGTGTGTGTGTGTGTGTGTGTGTGTGTGTGTGTGTGTGTGTGTGTGTGTGTGTGTGTGTGTGTGTGTGTGTGTGTGTGTGTGTGTGTGTGTGTGTGTGTGTGTGTGTGTGTGTGTGTGTGTGTATGTGTGTGTGTGTGTGTGTGTGTGTGTGTGTGTGTGTGTGTGTGTGTGTGTGTGTGTATGTGTGTGTGTGTGTGTGTGTGTGTGTGTGTGTGTGTGTGTGTATATCTGTGTGTGTGTGTGTGTGTGTGTGTGTGTGTGTGTGTGTGTGTGTGTGTGTGTGTGTGTGTGTGTGTGTGTGTGTGTGTGTGTGTGTGTGTGTGTGTGTGTGTGTGTGTGTGTGTGTGTGTGTGTGTGTGTGTGTGTGTGTGTGTGTGTTTGTGTGTGTGTGTGTATGAGTTGTGTGTGTGTGTGTGTGTGTGTGTGTGTGTGTGTGAGTGAGTGTGTGAGTGTGATCTTACAATCAGTATCCCCGGTACAGGCAGGCGTGTCACCTCACACTGGACGTCGAGTTTCCACAGGTCGTGTAGTGGCTGGTGGTTTATCGCTGGAGACTCTGCCAAACACTTGAGGAACTTGCCGCCGTCCGCGTCATAAGGCACCAGCAGGAGTTTACTAAGTGTGACGTTGCCATTGCTCGCCGTCTGTCCGAGAGAGAGAGATTTATATCTGTTATACCTGTTGTTGGTACCGGGAATCCTGGTGCCCACAGCCCGCTCTGAGAGTAGGTCTCATAAACCGTAAAGGAAATATTTCAGAAATAAAATTTAGAAGCACAGTGGAAGGTAAATATTAACGTTAAGCTGAATGCTATTAAAAATGTGCAAGATTTGCATGCCATCATTATACGTTCATCAGAGAGGGAAAAATGAGCAGTGAATAGCAGCTGACAGGTAGTGCACACACACACACACACACACACACACACACACACACACACACACACACACACACACACACACACACACACACACACAAGAGCTATGAATCAACCCCTGTAATCACATACAGGTGAGAACACAAACAATATGAAAACAAAATCTTCCCGTCGTGTTGAAAATCTTCGTGAAACGTTTAAATCCAGACTAACGAGAGACCAGACAGTATTAGTAACTTACAAAGTTTCGAAAACAAACTTTCAAGTGTAAATGAAACATGTAAGAAACTTTTCTTTGAATACACTGTATAAATATTCATCAATGAAACGTCACCTCCCCCCTCCTCTCTCTCTCTCTCTCTCTCTCTCTCTCTCTCTCTCTCTCTCTTTCTCTCTCTCTCCCTCTCTCTCTCTCTCATCTTTTTCCATTGCTCCTTTAAATCGTTCTCCTTCACTTCAACCTCATTTCTTTCCTTATAATCCAATCTTTCTATCATGTTCTTTTCCTAATTCTTTCCTCAGTTCTCCGTCACTCATTCAGCTCTTTCCTTTTAGTTATTCTTATCCACCTCCCTTAAATATTTCCCTTCCCCTCGCTACCCCTTCCATCTATCCACCATCTCACATCCTCTCTGGTTGGTCACTCACAGAGATAGTAGCGTTGGTGAGGTGAACACCGTCTAGCCACCAGGTGAGGGAGGCTGGGGGTCGAGCTCCCGCACTCTGACACACCACCTCGTACACCTTCCCTGCAGATATGGCCTCGCGGGACGCTAGGATCTTCACAGACAGCGGCTTCACTGCAACAACATAGACGAAGGATAAGATTATATATATATATATATATATATATATATATATATATATATATATATATATATATATATATATATATATATATATATATATATATATATATATATATATATATTTATTTATTTATTTATTTATTTTTTTCAACAAGTCGGTCGTCTCCCACCGAGGCAGGGTGACCCAAAAAAGAAAGAAAATCCCCAAAAAGAAAATACTTTCATCATCATTCAACACTTTCACCACACTCACACATTATCACTGCTTTTGCAGAGGTGCTCAGAATACAACAGTTTAGAAGCATATACGTATAGAGATACACAACATATCCCTCCAAACTGCCAATATCCCAAACCCCTCCTTTAAAGTGCAGGCATTGTACTTCCCATTTCCAGGACTCAAGTCCGACTATATGAAAATAACCGGTTTCCCTGAATCCCTTCACTAAATATTACCCTGCTCACACTCCAACAGATCGTCAGGTCCCAAGTATCATTCGTCTCCATTCACTCCTATCTAACACGCTCATGCACGCTTGCTGGAAGTCCAAGCCCCTCGCCCACAAAACCTCCTTTACCCCGTCTTTCCAACCCTTTCGAGGACGACCCCTACCCCTCTTTCCTTCCCCTACTTTGATCCATTTTCTCTAAATGACCAAACCACCTCAACAACCCCTCTTCTGCCCTCTGACTAATGCTTTTATTAACTCCACACCTTCTCCTAATTTCCACACTCCGAATTTTCTGCATAATATTTACACCACACATTGCCCTTAGACAGGACATCTCCACTGCCTCCAACCGTCTCCTCGCTGCTGCATTTACCACCCAAGCTTCACATCCATATAAGAGTGTTGGTACTACTATACTTTCATACATTCCCTTCTTTGCCTCCACAGATAACGTTTTTTGACTCCACATATACCTCAACGCACCACTCACCTTTTTTCCCTCATCAATTCTATGATTAACCTCATCCTTCATAAATCCATCCGCCGACACGTCAACTCCCAAGTATCTGAAAACATTCACTTCTTCCATACTCCTCCTCCCCAATTTGATATCCAATTTTTCTTTATCTAAATCATTTGATACCCTCATCACCTTACTCTTTTCTATGTTCACTTTCAACTTTCTACCTTTACACACATTCTCAAACTCATCCACTAACCTTTGCAATTTTTCTTTAGAATCTCCCATAAGCACAGTGTCATCAGCAAAAAGTAACTGTGTCAATTCCCATTTTGAATTTGATTCCCCATAATTTAATCCCACCCCTCTCCCGAACACCCTAGCATTGACTTCTTTTATAACCCCATCTATAAATATATTAAACAACCATGGTGACATTACACATCCCTGTCTAAGACCTACTTTTACCGGGAAGTATTCTCCCTCTCTCCTACACACCCTAACCTGAGCCTCACTATCCTCATAAAAGCTCTTTACAGCATTTAGTAACTTACCACCTATTCCATACACTTGCAACATCTGCCACATTGCTCCCCTATCCACTCTATCATATGCCTTTTCTAAATCCATAAATGCAATAAAAACTTCCCTACCTTTATCTAAATACTGTTCACATATATGCTTCAATGTAAACACTTGATCTACACATCCCCTACCCACTCTGAAACCTCCTTGTTCGTCCGCAATTCTACATTCTGTCTTATATATATGTCTTATATATATATATGTCTTATATGTATATATATATAATATATATATGTATATATATATATATATATATATAATATATATATATAATATATATATAGCAATAACAACGCTGCGTTAGCCAGCTTTGCTGGAGAGGATGGGAGCGGGTGGATGGATGGAAGGGGTAGCGAGGGAGGGGAATAGTTAAGGGAGGTGGATATGTCGTGCCGAACAGGTAAAACTTGCGATTTTGGCCTAAATAGCAACGCTCTTGCCAAACAAGGCAAGCGAAAATTTGTGTATGCAAAAATTTCGCAAAATTCATTCCGAACCTAACGAAAAATATATATATTATTATTTGGTATATAATAGGTCCTATTTCATTCCTATTCACCTTGATAATCTTTTAGTAGATGTTCTGCTGTTTTATCTTGCTTAATTAGGGGACTGCGGTTATACGATACAGAATATCTCTCTTGCATCGTCCACCAAATGAAATACGTTGAAAACTTCCCTGTTAGACATTTTATACAC
>NC_091304.1:52324173-52399173 GCF_038502225.1 Cherax quadricarinatus
TGCACGACTGAACCGTAGGGAATGTTTGCTTACTCCTGCTGCCCTGTTTGCCTAGTAGTTAAGTACCTGGGTGTTAGTCGACTGTCGTGGGTATTATCCTGGGGAACAAGATTCAAGAATCTCAGTAGAAATAAGACAGTTCTCGATGACGCACTGATGATATTGGGTTATCCTGGGTGCTCCTCCCTACCCCGGGTTAAAGATAAGAACAATCTCTTATCTTACCTTACCTGTTATCTTTGCTTGCCCATGCGGTATTGCGTCAGAAACCTTCATACAGTTCAAGATTTGTATTCCTCAAGAATGTTGTCTGGTTCAACGACCTTTTTTCCAGTTAGATGAGCGAGTAAGTCGGGAGAGAGAGAGAGAGAGAGAGAGAGAGAGAGAGAGAGAGAGAGAGAGAGAGAGAGAGAGAGAGAGAGAGAGAGAGAGAGAGAGAGAGAGAGAGAGAGAGAGAGAGAGAGAGAGGGGGGGGGAGGAGGGAGGGAGAAGAGGAGAGTTAGGTTTCGTAGCACTTACCTCCATTAACTTCACAAGTTAGGGACATGGACTCTCCCTCATTATAAGGACCCACCATAGTCCACACCTGTGGTCCTTCCTCCTGTACTAGGATGGTAGGGTCTTGTGGAGGAACTGTAAAATTAGAGAAACAATAAAATTTAGAGTAGTTTCATATGTTCAATACCAATAAGCACTGCACGTGGGTCATTAATGTTGTACTCCACCTGTACACTACTAAGAACTCAATAATACTTAAAAAACTAATTAAAATATGTGTCTGTGTTGGTTTTTTGTTCGTGGCCGTGAGTATGTACAGTATGATATATATATATATATATATATATATATATATATATATATATATATATATATATATATATATATATATATATATATATATATATATATATATATATATATATATATATATATATATATATATATATATATATATATATATATATATATATATATATATATATATATATAGATATATATATGTCGTGCCGAATAGGCAGAACTTGCGATCTTGGTTTAAATATCAACGCTCATCTTGCCATATAGGACAAGTGAAAATTTGTGTATGCAATAATTTCGCCAAAATCATTCTGAACCTTACGAAAAAAATATATTTGATTGTGTTTGTTTAGTACTAAATTACTGTAAACGTATTTAAAATATATTTAGTTGGGTGAGGCTAAAATAAATTGCTCTTGTTATAATAAGGTTAGGTAAGTTTTCTAAGATTCTTTTGGTGAAAAATTAAAATTTTTTTACATTAACATTAATGAAAAAATATATCTTAAAACGTATAAGAGAAAATTTCAGAAAGGACTTAATTTTAAATGATTTCTTGCTAATTGACCAGTTTTACATATTCTCCACGACATATATATATATATATATATATATATATATATATATATATATATATAAACACTGATATATATATATATGTATATATATATATATATATATATATATATATATATATATATATATATATATATATATATATATATATATAGATAGATAGATAGATAGATAGATAGATAGATATTAAAAGATGGGGTTGTAGGGGAAGTGGAATATTCTAATGGCTTCAGGAAAAAATCCAAATATTTTTCCTCGAAGCCTTTTTTATCCACTTCTCCGTGACTATGGGTCCCACAATTTGCACTAAAGGTAGGCAAACTGAAAAAGACATAGAATCATTCAGACAAGCTTAAAAAAGTTACAAGCTTGTATTAATTTTTGAGATAAAAAAATTGGAAGAATTACTTTTACGTAAGAGTCGAGCGATTAAATCGTTAAAAATGGAATTGATTCGTTGAGTGAGTAAGCAAGTGCTGTCGCTCCAGTGCTCTATCTGTACCAGTGATCAAGCGATGGATTATTGCAGATGTTATGTACTTCTAGTTAAGTATCAACTTGGTTTTTCCATCTCATTTAAACATTTATTAGACTACTTTGTGTGTCTTCTCTTCTACTTTCCTAAGAAACATTTTATTAAAGCAACTCACTGATGACTGTTAGGTTGGTTCTGGCGTTCCTGGTGGGGCTTTTCTTGAAGTCGACGCGGCATCGGTAGAGTCCCTCGTCACTGCCTCGAACATTGTCCACAACCAGTGAAGCTGGCGAAGACTGAAGGTCGAAGTGACCCCGACCACCCAAGGTCTTCTCGTCTGCCCAGTTCCTTGCTTCAAGAAGATTATGCTTGCGAGAGTCGTAGCTGCGAGGAAAGAAGGACGTACGGTTTTATATATATATATATATATATATATATATATATATATATATATATATATATATATATATATATATATATATGCAAAACAACCACTCTGAAAGAATAGAGAAATTCCAAGCGCTTTCGTGACTACTCAAATTATCAATGTGAGTAGTCACGAAAGAGCTTGGAATTTCTCTATTCTTTCAGAGTGGTTGTTTTGAATATTCTGAAATCACCTGTTTACTGTGATCTTATCGCATTATATATATATATATATATATATATATATATATATATATATATATATATATATATATATATATATATATATATATATATATATATATATATATATATATATTTATATATATATATATGAATATATATTAAAATGCTGACCGTCTCCCACTGAGGCAGGGTGACCCGATAAAGAAACACTTTCATCATCATTCACACTATCACTGTCTTGCCAGAGGCGCATTGATACGACAGTTTGGATATGTCCCTTTAAACAGCAAATATCCCCCAAACCCTCCTTTAAAGTGCAGGCATTGTACTTCACACCTCGAGGACCCAAGTCTGGCTAACCAGTTTTCCTGAATCCCTTCGCAAAATATTACCCTGCTCACACTCCAACAACTCGTTAAATTCCAAAAACTATTTTTCTTCATTGACTCCTATCTAATACGCTCACACATGACTGCTGTATGTCCAAGCTTCTTGCACACAAAACCTTCTTTAGCCCCTCCTTCCAACCTTTCCTAGGGCGACTCCTACCCCGCCTTCCCTCCATTATAGACTTATACACCACTAAAGTCATCCTATATTGCTCCTTCCTCTCTAAATGACCTAACCACCTCAACAGCTCCTCCTCTACCCTGTGGATAATATTTTTAGTAACTCTAAACCTCCTCCTAATTTCCACACTACGAATTCTCTGCATAATATTTACGCCACACATTGCCCTCAGACACGGCATTCCTACTACCTCGAGCCTCCTCGCTGAAACATTCACAACCCATGCTTCACACTAATTTAATAGTGTTGATACCATTTTACTTTCATACATTCCCTTCTTTGCTTCCAAAGGTAACGTTCTTTATCTCTACAGTTACCTCAATGCACTACCCACCTTTTTACCTTCATCAATTCTATGGTTTACCTCATCTTTCATATACTCATCCGCCGACACGTCCACTCTCAAATATATAAACACATTTATTTCCATACTCCCTCCTTCCAATCTGATATTCATTTCTTCCTTACCTAACTCGTTTGATATCCTCATCTCCTTACTCTTATCTATGTTTAATTTCAACTTTCTACCTTTACACACCCTCCCAAAGTCGTTCACTAACCTTTAAAACATCTCTAGAATCTCCCAAAAGCACAGTATCATCAGCAGAAAGTAACTGTATCACCTACCAATATATATATGATTCCGCATATTATAATCCCACCCCTTCCCCCGACATCCGAGCATTTACTTCTTTTACAATTCCATATGTAAATATGTTAAGCAACCATGCTGACATCAAGCATCCATGTCTAAGACCTACTTTTACTGGAAAATAATCTCCCTCACTCCAACAGACCTTCACTATGCTCATAAAAAATTATTTACAGGATTTAGTAGCTCATTATTTTATACACTTGTATCATCTACCACGATATTTCCTTATTCATCCCATCATATACCTTTTCTAAATCCATAAAAGCAACGAAAACTTCCCTCTCTTTGTCTAAATATTGTTCACTTATATGCATCAAAGTTAACACATGATCTACACATCCCTTAATTCAAAAACCTCCTTGTTCGTCTGCGATCCTCCTCTCCGTCTTATCCTTAATTCTTTCAATAATAACCCTACCATACACTTTACCTGGTATACTCAGTAGGCTCATTCCTCTATAATTTTTACACCCCTTTTGTCCCGTTCTCTGTATATAAAGGAGCTATCTAAGCACGCTCTCTGCCAGTCCCTAGGTATATTTCCCTCTTTCATACATTTATTGAAAAAAAAATACCAACCACTCCAAAACTAAATCCCCCCCTGCTTTTAACATTTCTGCCATGACCCCATCATTTCCAGCTGGTTTACCTCCTTTCTGTCTACCACACAGTCTCACGCACTTTCCCCACACTCATATCTGGCTCTTCCTCACTCCTAAAAGATGTTAGACTATATATATATATATATATATATATATATATATATATATATATATATATATATATATATATATATATATATATATATATATATATATATATGGTAGTAGGATGGTAGACAGCAACCACCCAGGGAGGTACTACCGTCCTGCCAAGTGAGTGTAAAACGAAAGCCTGTAATTGTTTTACATGATGGTAGGATTGCTGGTGTCTTTTGTCTGTCTCATAAATATGCAAGATTACAGGCATGTCTTGCTACTTCTACTTACACTTAGGTCACACTACACATACATGTACACGTTTATTTATACACACTCATCTGAGTTTTCTTTGATTTTATCTTAATAGTTCTTGGTCTTATTACTTTTCCTTTTATATCCATGGGGAAGTGGAATAAGAATCTTTCCTCCGTAAGCCATGCGTGTTGTAAAAGTCAACTAAAATGCCGGGAACAATGGGCTAGTAACCCCTTTTCCTGTAAAGATTACTAAAAAGAATAATAAGAAGAAAATTGTCAAAGTGGGAAGTCTGAATGTGCGTGGATGTTGTGCGAATGATAAGAAAGAGATGATTGTGGATGTTATGAATGAGAAGAAACTGGATGTCCTGGCTTTAAGTGAAACAAAGCTGAAGGGGGTGGGAGAGTTTCAATGGAGAGGAATAAATGGGATTAGGTCAGGGGTTTCAAATAGAGTTAGAGCTAAAGAAGGAGTAGCAATAATGTTGAAGGATAAGCTATGGCAGGAAAAGAGGGACTACAAATGTATAAATTCAAGGATTATGTGGAGTAAAATAAAGATTGGATGTGAAAAGTGGGTTATAGTAAGCGTGTATGCACCTGGAGAAGAGAGAAGTGTAGAGGAGAGAGAGAGATTCTGGGAAATGTTGAGTGAATGCGTGGGGAGTTTTGAATCAAGTGTGAGAGTAATGGTGGTTGGGGATTTCAATGCTAAAGTGGGTAAAAATGTTATGGAGGGAGTAGTAGGTAAATTTGGGGTGCCAGGGGTAAATGTAAATGGGGAGCCTTTAATTGAGCTATGTGTAGAAAGAAATTTTGTAATAAGTACTACATATTTTATGAAAAAGAGGATAAATAAATATACAAGGTATGATGTAGCACGTAATGAAAGTAGTTTGTTAGATTATGTATTGGTGGATAAAAGGTTGATGGGTAGGCTCCAGGATGTACATGTTTATAGAGGGGCAACTGATATATTGGATCATTATTTAGTTGTAGCTACAGTTAGAGTAAGAGGTAGATGGGAAAAGAGGAAGGTGGCAACAACAACTAAGAGGGAGGTGAAAGTGTATAAACTAAGGGAGGAGGAAGTTCGGGCGAGATATAAGCGACTATTGGCAGAAAGGTGGGCTAGTGCAAAGATGAGTAGTGGGGGGGGTTGAAGAGGGTTGGAATAGTTTTAAAAATGCAGTATTAGAATGTGGGGCAGAAGTTTGTGGTTATAGGAGGGTGGGGGCAGGAGGAAACAGGAGTGATTGGTGGAATGATGAAGTAAAGGGTGTGATAAAAGAGAAAAAGGTAGCTTACGAGAGGTTTTTACAAAGCAGAAGTGTTATAAGAAGAGCAGAGTATATGGAGAGTAAAAGAAAGGTGAAGAGAGTGGTGAGAGAGTGCAAAAGGAGAGCAGATGAAAGAGTGGGAGAGGCACCGTCAAGAAATTTTAATGAAAATAAGAAAAATTTTTGGAGTGAGTTAAACAAGTTAAGAAAGCCTAGGGAAAGTATGGATTTGTCCGTTAAAAACAGAGTAGGGGAGTTAGTAGATGGGGAGAGGGAGGTATTAGGTAGATGGCGAGAATATTTTGAGGAACTTTTAAATGTTGAGGAAGAAAGGGAGGCGGTAATTTCATGCACTGGCCAGGGAGGTATACCATCTTTTAGGAGTGAAGAAGAGCAGAATGTAAGTGTGGTGGAGGTACGTGAGGCATTACGTAGAATGAAAGGGGGTAAAGCAGCTGGAACTGATGGGATCATGACAGAAATGTTAAAAGCAGGGGGGGATATAGTGTTGGAGTGGTTGGTACTTTTGTTTAATAAATGTATGAAAGAGGGGAAGGTACCTAGGGATTGGCGGAGAGCATGTATAGTCCCATTATATAAAGGGAAAGGGGACAAAAGAGATTGTAAAAATTATAAAGGAATAAGTTTACTGAGTATACCAGGAAAAGTATACGGTAGAGTTATAATTGAAAGAATTAGAGGTAGGACAGAATGTAGGATTGCGGATGAGCAAGGAGGCTTCAGAGTGGGTAGGGGATGTGTAGATCAAGTGTTTACATTGAAGCATATATGTGAACAGTATTTAGATAAAGGTAGGGAAGTTTTTATTGCATTTATGGATTTAGAAAAGGCATATGATAGAGTGGATAGAGGAGCAATGTGGCAGATGTTGCAAGTATATGGAATAGGTGGTAAATTACTAAATGCTGTAAAGAGCTTTTATGAGGATAGTGAGGCTCAGGTTAGGGTATGTAGAAGAGAGGGAGAATACTTCCCGGTAAAAGTAGGTCTTAGACAGGGATGTGTAATGTCACCATGGTTGTTTAATATATTTATAGATGGGGTTGTAAAAGAAGTAAATGATAGGGTGCTCGGGAGAGGGGTGGGATTAAATTATGGGGAATCAAATTCAAAATGGGAACTGACACAATTACTTTTTGCTGATGATACTGTGCTTATGGGAGATTCTAAAGAAAAATTGCAAAGGTTAGTGGATGAGTTTGAGAATGTGTGTAAAGGTAGAAAGTTGAAAGTGAACATAGAAAAGAGTAAGGTGATGAGGGTATCAAATGATTTAGATAAAGAAAAATTGGATATCAAATTGGGGAGGAGGAGTATGGAAGAAGTGAATGTTTTCAGATACTTGGGAGTTGACGTGTCGGCGGATGGGTTTATGAAGGATGAGGTTAATCATAGAATTGATGAGGGAAAAAAGGTGAGTGGTGCGTTGAGGTATATGTGGAGTCAAAAAACGTTATCTATGGAGGCAAAGAAGGGAATGTATGAAAGTATAGTAGTACCAACACTCTTATATGGATGTGAAGCTTGGGCGGTAAATGCAGCAGCGAGGAGACGGTTGGAGGCAGTGGAGATGTCCTGTCTAAGGGCAATGTGTGGTGTAAATATTATGCAGAAAATTCGGAGTGTGGAAATTAGGAGAAGGTGTGGAGTTAATAAAAGCATTAGTCAGAGGGCAGAAGAGGGGTTGTTGAGGTGGTTTGGTCATTTAGAGAGAATGGATCAAAGTAGAATGACATGGAAAGCATATAAATCTATAGGGAAAGGAAGGAGGGGTAGGGGTAGTCCTCGAAAGGGTTGGAAAGAGGGGGTAAAGGAGGTTTTGTGGGCAAGGGGCTTGGACTTCCAGCAAGCGTGCATGAGCGTGTTAGATAGGAGTGAATGGAGACGAATGATACTTGGGACCTGACGATCTGTTGGAGTGTGAGCAAGGTAATATTTAGTGAAGGGATTCAGGGAAACCGGTTATTTTCATATAGTCGGACTTGAGTCCTGGAAATGGGAAGTACAATGCCTGCACTTTAAAGGAGGGGTTTGGGATATTGGCAGTTTGGAGGGATATGTTGTGTATCTTTATACGTATATGCTTCTAAACTGTTGTATTCTGAGCACCTCTGCAAAAGCAGTGATAATGTGTGAGTGTGGTGAAAGTGTTGAATGATGATGAAAGTATTTTCTTTTTGGGGATTTTCTTTCTTTTTTGGGTCACCCTGCCTCGGTGGGAGACGGCCGACTTGTTGAAATATATATATATATATATATATATATATATATATATATATATATATATATATATATATATATATATATATATATATATATATATATATATGAAAAATCGCTCACCATGATCCGGAGTCATTTCTGGAGCATTATATAATACTTGACAATATATATTGTCTACTGTCAGTATTATTATCATTATTATTTTTCACTCGGACATTGATTGTATCCCATTACCTCAGTGTTGTAAGAAATTGCAAGTCTTTCCCACCTGCTGTAAGATATAAATCTTTAAGTTCAATCATCTCTCTCTCTCTCTCTCTCTCTCTCTCTCTCTCTCCTTCCCTCCCTTCCCTCTCAGAAAAAGATATCTCAGTTTGTCCAAGAGCATACCAAACACCATTGAAACAAAATATATAATACGTCTCTCGATTTACAGTTTTGCAGCTCACCTGTATGTATATATATATATATATATATATATATATATATATATATATATATATATATATATATATATATATATATATATATATATATATACATACATATTCATACAAGTAGTAAGACCATGTAAGAAAATCAGTGTTGTTCTAGTGAGCTATGAAACTTACCTTAAGAAGATTTTACAGACCGCACTTTTGACTAGTCTGTATCAGTGGTACCAACTGAGACACTACTGGCTCTTCCCTAAGTCCCACATAAGTTCATGGTACATCTATTTTCTTATCCGTCAAGGGCGTATAATCAATAAACTCAAGATAAATGGTGGTACATATAAAGGCCAGCATTATTAATAAGGTAAAGTCGTATGTCCTGTCACTGGCATTGTTCTGGGGACCCGGTCGTTGTACCGTCTTCGGTAATGATCTGGCCGATACCCTTGCACTGCTGACCTAAGAGTTTAAATGGATTGTTTGTGTTGAAGTGTGGTGTTGTCCCCCGTTGGGCCCATTTTTCTCGTATTGCTGGTGTGGGGGGGGGGGGGGTAGTTTGTTGCCTCCAGATGGATGCAGTCACTATGTCCATCATGTTGCATGTGTAAGGATGTTGGATTGCCTCTTGGCGTACTCCTGTTCACCTTGTTGCAAGAATTGGAGCGCGAGGTTGCCTCCTGATGAACCTTGGGTTATCGCAGCGTTGTCTATAGCGCAGCTGTGATCATCGTGGTGTATAAGGAAGAGTAAGAGGGCAGGGATGGCCTCGTTCCAGACTACGATTCATGATTACGAAAGGCCACAGATAAATTACTCTCTCCAGCATAAGTTGTTACCTACCTGTATATAGGAGCTCCGACGCCATCCTTATACCAGAGAACAAGAACCACACGGTCGCTGGAGTCTGCTGTGAGCACATCACAAGGCATCTCTGCTCGACCTCCCTTCACTACCTCAACCACGAACAACGGTCCAGCTGAAAGTTAAGGCAAAGGAAAACTTATTATTATTATTATTAAAAATTAGCCGGTGTTCTATCGGCCCGGGCCTTTTCCAAGTGGTGGCCCGGCCTTGGCTCCCTCTAGGGAGTGTCTGAGACCTAAGTCTCCCATGGGAGGAGGCACAAGTACCTCCTCATCTTTGGGACAAACTGTCCCCAGGCCTAGCCACAAGCTAGGCCTCTCTGGTCTGCCATCCCCGCCCCAAGGGGGCTAATGGAAATGACAGTCTTATGAGCTAAAGGCTCGGGCTCAGGCACCTACCCTACCCTAGAAGGGTTAGGCATGGTGTCGATCAAAGGAAAACTAAGGTTAATCTATTACACATGTGTTGAATTTATATGATAGTTATGTGAATGTATGTGAGTTTGTAATTACATGTTCTTTTAAACGATTGTTAATAGTGGAGCATAACTAGATTAATGGTGTCATTTATCTCATTGATTTACCATAATGTTTCATTACATGTAGTTTAGAACTTTCTATCTCTTTTTAAGTTCCGTTCCATTATTCCAGCGTTCTGGTGAAAACAACATATGTTGTCTTTCTCCAACTTTTTCAGTTAAAACATTCTGCTTCTAGTGGCTTTTTCAAGATTCTGAGGAACTTTTATTTATTATCTTGTACCCTTTTTTTGACCTTGCTTGTGGCTATCTTTTATATTTCAAGTTGTTAGAATTAAGTGCAGTCCCACTCAGCGTGTTGACGCCAGCCTCTCCCACTCAGCGTGTTGACGCCAGCATCTCCCACTCAGCGTGTTGACGCCAGCATCTCCCACTCAGCGTGTTGACGCCAGCCTCTCCTACTCAGCGTGTTGACGCCAGCCTCTCCCACTCAGCGTGTTGACGCCAGCATCTCCCACTCAGCGTGTTGACGCCAGCATCTCCCACTCAGCGTGTTGACGCCAGCCTCTCCCACTCAGCGTGTTGACGCCAGCATCTCCCACTCAGCGTGTTGACGCCAGCATCTCCCACTCAGCGTGTTGACGCCAGCATCTCCCACTCAGCGTGTTGACGCCAGCCTCTCCCACTCAGCGTGTTGACGCCAGCCTCTCCCACTCAGTGTGTTGACGCCAGCCTCTCCCACTCAGCATGTTGATGCCAGCCTCTCCCACTCAGCGTGTTGACGCCAGCATCTCCCACTCAGCGTGTTGACGCCAGCATCTCCCACTCAGCGTGTTGACGCCAGCCTCTCCCACTCAGCGTGTTGACGCCAGCATCTCCCACTCAGCGTGTTGACGCCAGCATCTCCCACTCAGCGTGTTGACGCCAGCATCTCCCACTCAGCGTGTTGACGCCAGCCTCTCCCACTCAGCGTGTTGACGCCAGCCTCTCCCACTCAGCGTGTTGACGCCAGCCTCTCCCACTCAGCATGTTGATGCCAGCCTCTCCCACTCAGCGTGTTGACGCCAGCCTCTCCCACTCAGCGTGTTAACGCCAGCCTCTCCCACTCAGCGAGTTGACGCCAGCCTCTCCCACTCAGCGTGTTGACGCCAGCATCTACCACTCAGCGTGTTGACGCCAGCCTATCCCACTCAGCGTGTTGACGCCAGCATCTCCCACTCAGAGTGTTGACGCCAGCCTCTCCCACTCAATGTGTTAACGCCAGCCTCTCCCACTCAGCGTGTTGACGCCAGCCTCTCCCACTCAATGTGTTAACGCCAGCCTCTCCCACTCAGCGTGTTGACGCCAGCCTGTCAACACGTTGATTAGGGCAGGCAGGTGTCAACACGCTACCTTTCCTCTGAGAAAGTTTCCCCTCAATCTATGTGTTGCTGCTCTTGCAGCATTGCATAGCTCCTGATGACGGAAGACGTATGAAAGATCTTAAGTTAAAGATATCTTATTCTAATAGGTTCACACTCGTCCAAATTATCGTGTTTGATATAAACTTTTAATCTTCCACATTTATTTCATGTTTCAATTTGTTAGTTTTGCGAACATGGGCAAGTTTGCATTAGCATAGTATACTGGCTAATCATTTAATGGAATAGTTAAGCTCACGTTACAGACACTGATGCTATGGAGACTGTCCTTGAGGCGCCATGCGCATCACTTACAGGCATTAATATTCAGTCACAATTATATCTTTTGGAGTGTCAGGATGCAGACTGAGAAGCATTAAATGAAAGGTAGATAGGTATTAGGTTTGTCAGGAAACAGGACAAGTGTTTTCTGACGCGGGTCTAAGTCATATGATGAACCATAGCTGGAGCTTCATGTCATCTGATCGAGGACTTCCGCTGGCTAACCGGCCCACCTCTTCAAAAATCATAGTTATGATTATAACCATTAGTAATAGAAATCTTTAGATGAAAATATTCTTGGAATGGCAAGCATTTATCATTGATCCTCACAAGAGCCGCCACGACACCCACATACTAGCAAAGTTTTATCCCGTGATGCAAGGGAAGCCGGCGGCAGATGAATACAATGCATTTTTACCACTTTTTTTCCTTATTTCCACGAGTTCTGTCGTGGAGATGAATCCACAGCCATCTTGAAAAGCTTTGCCTGACATCTGGTGGGGGTTGTTGTAGATATTTTTATCAAGGAAACAGATTATATTTTATATACCGTACATGTATGAATATACTGAATATACGTACGTATGTATATATATATATACATATATTATATATATAAATATACATATATATAAATATATAAATATATATATATATATATATATATATATATATATATATATATATATATATATATATATATATATATATATGTATGTATATATATATATATATATATATATATATATATATATATATATATATATATATATATATATATATAAATATATACACACACACACACATATATATATAAATATATATATATATATATATATATATATATATATATATATATATATAAATATATATATATATATATATATATATATATATATATATATATATATATATATATATATATATATATATATATATATATATATATATATATATATATATATATATATATATATATATATATATATATATATATATATATATATATATATATACATATATATATATATATATATATATATATATATATATATATATATATATTTATATATATATATATATATATATATATATATATATATATATATATATATATATATATATATATATATATATATATATATATATATATACATATATATATATACATATATATATATACATATATATATATATATATATATATATATATATATATATATATATATATATATATATATATATATATATACATATATATATATACATATATATATATATATATATATATATATATATATATATATATATATATATATATATATATATATATATATATATATATATATATATTTAATGGAGAGAGAGCGAGAAAGAAAGAGAGAGAGAGAAAGAAAGAGAGAGAGAGAGAGAGAGAGAGAGAAGAGCATAGAATCAACCTAAGTTAATTTACACAAGAAGATATAATCAACATGGAGCACTACGTTCAAAGATTTACCACAGGTAAATTAGCTCCCGACCAAGTTCAGCTGAACACTGTCTCAGTGTGTGTAGAGTATTCACTTCCCGGCCATGTTCAGCTGAACACCGCTCCAGAGAGTATACATTATTCCCTCTCCAACTCTGTACGTTTCTACACTGTCCCCGTGTGTGTACTCACCTAGTTGTACTCACCTAGTTGTGGTTGCAGGGGTCGATTCATAGCTCCTGGCCCAGCCTCTTCACTGGTCGCTACTGGGTCACTCTCCCAGAATCATGAGTTTTATCATACCTCTGCTTAAAGCTATGTATGGATCCTGCCTCCACTACATCGCTTCCCAAACTATTCCACTTCCTGACTACTCTGTGGCTGAAGAAATGCTTCCTAACATCCCTGTGATTCATCTGTGTCTTCAACTTCCAACTGTGTCCCCTTGTTGCTGTGTCCCATCTCTGGAACATCTTGTCTTTGTCCACCTTGTTAATTCCTCTCAGTATTTTATACGTCGTTATCATGTCTCCCCTATCTCTCCTGTCTTCCAGTGTCGTCAGGTTGATTTCCCTTAACCTCTCCTCGTAGGACATACCCCATAGCTCTGGGACTAGTCGTGTTGCAAACCTTTGCACTTTCTCTAGTTTCTTTACGTGCTTGGCTAGGTGTGGGTTCCAAACTGGTGTGTGTGTGTGTGTGTGTGTGTGTGTGTGTGTGTGTGTGTGTGTGTGTGTGTGTGTGTGTGTGTGTGTGTGTGTGTGTATGCGAGCATTAACCATTCGTCTGTCATATAAGATTGAACTTCAGATTGGTTTTCTTATATCAGATTTTAATAATTACAAGGAACATCTATCAAGTTATCAGTTTAACTTCCTCAGGGAATTATAGTGACATTGATTTTAACATAATGTCTTTGGTATCATCAAGACTCAGACGGTATTTGAAATCGCGTTCCCTAAAATGCAAATTGTTTACCTACGAACTAAACAATTAAAAACATTAAATAAAAAGAGAAGAAATTAACATTGAATATTAAAGTATATATGTCAACAACTTACAAAGCATCGTCCATAACAGTAAACAAAGTAATTATTATATATGATCAGATAATAATTCTTTTAAAAAATTCATGAAAGCTCGTTGAAGTACAAAATATTACAAAATATTAAGTTTGTGTTTAATATTAGCAAATAATAACTACCGTGCTCAAAAATTTTGGTAATTACTGTAGCGCACCAATTTATCAACCTTCCTTTCTGTTATAATATTCAACAAGGTCTTGGTAATAAGTAAATGAGAACTAATTCATGTAATGCGTTAAGCTGGGTATTCACAGTGAATATTTCCGTCTTCATTATTGCATATCTCTTCTGTCATATATATGAGAAGCCAAATTTTCTCCTAAGCATTATATTCTTGGTTGGGGTCTGAAGAATCCCCAGGAAGGGTTTAGAAATTGAGAAAGATTTTTTTTTTTATGCAAATGACTTGCCCATTCATAACACCTGTCAGTCACCCTAGAAGTTGTATTGATACAATCTATATGTATGTATAGTTGTATAGCAATCCCTAATAATGAGTTTTTAGGTTGTGTGTAGGTCGTCATAATGCGTCCCCCTACACCCTTTGTTGGCATATAACTTTAGATGATCTGTTTATTCAGGTCGATATGTTAGACGACCTGTTTTCTTGTATCTTTTGTCTCTACTCTTGTTTGTATTGTGCTGTATCGTCTTGCTTTCTTCTTCGATTAAGATTCTTACTGCCTCTAGCTCGTCCCTTATGTCTTTATAATGTAGACAGGATGGCTACTGGATAAAAGTTATTTCTCTATGTAGACAGTTCAGTGAATACCACAATTTAGATTTTTCCTATAGTGAAGTTATGTATGTTGTTACTAGATGAAATAGATTAATGTTGAAATTACTTAATTGGTGAAAAATTTTATGGTAAAGTAATCGATTTTTAATACATGTCACTGTGTACATATAATCCCTAGATTGCTTAATTAAATTTAAATATTTCATTACAAATTGATTCTCCTCTTAATAATTTGTATATGTCTACTGTCTTGAAATATCTAACAACACTATATGCCCCATAGGGTTAAACACATAATAGTGGAATTCTGAAATTTATTGCAAGTCAAGACTTGTATTCATGTATCTAATTTTTATCATGTTACTGTCGAGAAACATGATCTAATCTGATTAGAAGTCTTGACTTTTGCTCTAGTGGAAGGGATTCGTGACATACTTTGCGAGTATTTATTACATATGGAGAATTAGCTGTCTCGCTTCTTTGTTACCGTCAATATGGGTTCGAAAACACCGCTCTGATGCTGATCTCTTAAACCTCTCCACTATGTGGCAGCAATCGCTGGATGAATCTAAGATCAGCTGTGCAGTAGCACTGGACATTCCTGGTGGTTTCAACCGGGTAAATCCCCAGAGACTCTTAACACAACTGCTCAGCAAGGCACGCAGTCGGTGCAGTGTTCCATACTAAAGTGTGCCTCGTTCATTGTTAAAGAAAGTTACTTCAGTGACCTTCTTCACTTCATCCCAGAATTCCTTGTCTATGCAGATGATTGTTCTCTGATATTTACTTATTCAAGAGAAGAAATGTCAGCTGCTATTAGGTACATCAGTCACCACTGGTTACTGATGTGCCTGATCAGTCACCAGTAGTGATTAATGCTAGGTTACTTTTGCTGCTGAGAATACACAAATACTGACGGTCTGTACGCCACTGCTACAACAGTGGTTAAAAATAATTAGGAGTGTTGAAACCCGATGAAATCTGATTCATAACAGTCTGTGATGAACCATGTGGTAAATCTTGCAAGCAAGGCAACCAAGAAGCCAAGTACTGTACGGCGTATCTCATATCTGCTCGGCAGTAGAGGCTACAAAACTTTGTACGATGCACATGCACGCTCCCACACTGAGTATGCTCCACTGTCTTAGATTGCCTGTTCCCCGTCTTATTTACGAGTTCTGGATAAATTGAAAACCCAGCAAGATGACTCACCTCTCGCCTGGACCCGACCTGGATAGATATGTCATTCCAACAGAGCCTTCAGTACCAGGGATATGTGGGTTGGCTTATTGTTATGTACAAAACCAATAATGTGAAGGTTCCACACTTGGCTCCACTTAGCGGACAGTGAGAAGGAAGCTCATATACAACAAGACAGGCAGAAAACAACAACTACACCCTGGTTGTACCCGTCGCAAGAACATCATTCAGCTGAGATCATTCATTCTGTGGAAGCTTGAGTCTGGAACATGTTCGTTCAACATAACAGCATCGAATGAAATAAAGTCAGTTGGCCAAATTAAATCGCTGGCTCACAGATGACTCAAACTTCAATCTATTCCATACTTGTATGCCTCGTAACAATAAAATAGCTTTCAAATGAGCTAAGATGTGTAACAGCTCTTAGCTTGCAAATGGAGGGCGGAAGTCTTAACTTAACCCTGTAAATAGCCATGTGTAAATAAAGATCTGTATATATATATATATATATATATATATATATATATATATATATATATATATATATATATATATATATATATATATGTCGTGCCGAATAGGCAGAACTTGCGATCTTGGCTTAAATAGCAACGCTCATCTTGCCATATAGGACAAGTGAAAATTTGTGTATGCAATAATTTCGCCAAAATCATTCTGAAACTAACGAAAAAAATATATTTTATTGTGTTTGTTTAGTACTAAATTACTGTAAACGTATTTAAAATATATTTAGTTGGGTTAGGCTAAAATAAATTGCTCTTGTTATAATAAGGTTAGGTAAGTTTTCTAAGATTCTTTTGGTGCAAAATTAAAATTTTTTACATTAACATTAACGAAAAAAATATATTTTTAAACGTATAAGAGAAAATTTCAGAAAGGACTTAATTTTAAATGAGTTCTTGCTAATTGACCAGTTTTACATATTCGGCACGACATATATATATATATATATATATATATATATAGGGAAGCTGTGATTTCGTGTATAGGGCAAGGAGGAATAACATCTTGTAGGAGTGAGGAAGAGTCAGTTGTGAGTGTGGGGGAAGTTCGTGAGGCAGTAGGTAAAATGAAAGGGGGTAAGGCAGCCGGGATTGATGGGATAAAGATAGAAATGTTAAAAGCAGGTGGGGATATAGTTTTGGAGTGGTTGGTGCAATTATTTAATAAATGTATGGAAGAGGGTAAGGTACCTAGGGATTGGCAGAGAGCATGCATAGTTCCTTTGTATAAAGGCAAAGGGGATAAAAGAGAGTGCAAAAATTATAGGGGGATAAGTCTGTTGAGTGTACCTGGTAAAGTGTATGGTAGAGTTATAATTGAAAGAATTAAGAGTAAGACGGAGAATAGGATAGCAGATGAACAAGGAGGCTTTAGGAAAGGTAGGGGGTGTGTGGACCAGGTGTTTACAGTGAAACATATAAGTGAACAGTATTTAGATAAGGCTAAAGAGGTCTTTGTGGCATTTATGGATTTGGAAAAGGCGTATGACAGGGTGGATAGGGGGGCAATGTGGCAGATGTTGCAAGTGTATGGTGTAGGAGGTAGGTTACTGAAAGCAGTGAAGAGTTTTTACGAGGATAGTGAGGCTCAAGTTAGAGTATGTAGGAAAGAGGGGAATTTTTTCCCAGTAAAAGTAGGCCTTAGACAAGGATGTGTGATGTCACCGTGGTTGTTTAATATATTTATAGATGGGGTTGTAAGAGAAGTAAATGCGAGGGTCTTGGCAAGAGGCGTGGAGTTAAAAGATAAAGAATCACACACAAAGTGGGAGTTGTCACAGCTGCTCTTTGCTGATGACACTGTGCTCTTGGGAGATTCTGAAGAGAAGTTGCAGAGATTGGTGGATGAATTTGGTAGGGTGTGCAAAAGAAGAAAATTAAAGGTGAATACAGGAAAGAGTAAGGTTATGAGGATAACAAAAAGATTAGGTGATGAAAGATTGAATATCAGATTGGAGGGAGAGAGTATGGAGGAGGTGAACGTATTCAGATATTTGGGAGTGGACGTGTCAGCGGATGGGTCTATGAAAGATGAGGTGAATCATAGAATTGATGAGGGAAAAAGAGTGAGTGGTGCACTTAGGAGTCTGTGGAGACAAACAACTTTGTCCTTGGAGGCAAAGAGGGGAATGTATGAGAGTATAGTTTTACCAACGCTCTTATATGGGTGTGAAGCGTGGGTGATGAATGTTGCAGCGAGGAGAAGGCTGGAGGCAGTGGAGATGTCATGTCTGAGGGCAATGTGTGGTGTGAATATAATGCAGAGAATTCGTAGTTTGGAAGTTAGGAGGAGGTGCGGGATTACCAAAACTGTTGTCCAGAGGGCTGAGGAAGGGTTGTTGAGGTGGTTCGGACATGTAGAGAGAATGGAGCGAAACAGAATGACTTCAAGAGTGTATCAGTCTGTAGTGGAAGGAAGGCGGGGTAGGGGTCGGCCTAGGAAGGGTTGGAGGGAGGGGGTAAAGGAGGTTTTGTGTGCGAGGGGCTTGGACTTCCAGCAGGCATGCGTGAGCGTGTTTGATAGGAGTGAATGGAGACAAATGGTTTTTAATACTTGACGTGCTGTTGGAGTGTGAGCAAAGTAACATTTATGAAGGGATTCAGGGAAACCGGCAGGCCGGACTTGAGTCCTGGAGATGGGAAGTACAGTGCCTGCACTCTGAAGGAGGGGTGTTAATGTTGCAGTTTAAAAACTGTAGTGTAAAGCACCCTTCTGGCAAGACAGTGATGGAGTGAATGATGGTGAAAGTTTTTCTTTTTCGGGCCACCCTGCCTTGGTGGGAATCGGCCGGTGTGATAATAAAAAATAAAATATATATATATATATATATATATATATATATATATATATATATATATATATATATATATATATATATATATATATACATATATATATATATATATATATATATATATATATATATATATATATATATATATATATATATGTATAGAGAGAGAAAGAGAGAGAGAGAGAGATAGGAGGGAAGATGTTAGTATTCCATGCAGGTTCACTTCTTCTGATCAACGCACCTGAGCCACCGCCACTTCACTAATCCTCCACCACAACCACCACCACCAACCACCATCACCACTACCACCAACCACCATCACCACCACCATCACCACCACCACCACCACCACCATTATTGGAAAAATGAACACAAATACAGTATAATGTGATCCTTTACTGACAACTTTATTGTGACCTGAGTAAAGAGTATCTGAGTATATATAGCGTGGAGAGTCAGGTGGAGAATGTTGGAGCCCCTAAGCATCATCAAGGCAAAATAATACAACAATGTTAAATAATGCAATATTGTTAAATAATAATAAACCATTTTGAGTTTAAAAATGGTAAAATGGAATCTACACACACCATTAAATATACCAACCTTCTCCCATGTTGGATAAAGCATTAGACAAACCCTTCACCAGTTATCACATGTAAACAAAATATGGGAATGGTCTATATAATTTGTGTGCAGAGCACCCACACTTGCAGATAATCCCATGAATCATGCACTAGATACTATACACCAACGCCAATATAGATATCTATCGAGGCATACAATCGCAGATAGGCGATCTTAACCATGCAAGACAAGCCACAGGGGGTGGAAATCTTTAGTTCAAGTACTTTCAAACTTCTCAGTGCGTCATCAGGAGCTATACAATGTTGCAAGGCTGCAACTGAAGGAGTAAGGGTAACTTTTTCTCAGAATAGCGCAGTGCGGGTGTATTCCCTGCTGCAATGAATACACCCGCACTGTGCCAGTAGCCTGCTAGCAGCCTGTCAGCAGCCTGCCAGCAGCCTGCCAGCAGCAGGGAATACACCCGCACCGCGCTATACCAAGAAAAATTTACTCTCACTCCTTCAGTTGCAGCCTTGCAACATTGCATAGATCCTGATGACGCACTGAGAAGTGTGAAAGTACTTGAGCTAAAGATTTCTATCCCCCAGAGCCTTGTCTTGCTCACGCACGCACATACTGTTTTATATATATATATATATATATATATATATATATATATATATATATATCTATATATATATATATATATATATATATATATATATATATATATGTCGTGCCGAATATGTAAAACTGGTCAGTTAGCAAGAACTCATTTAAAATTAAGTCCTTTCTAAAATTTTCTCTTATACGTTTAAAGATATATTTTTTTCATTAATGTTAATGTAAAAATTTTTAATTTTGCACCAAAAGAATCTTAGAAAACTTACCTAACCTTATTATAACAAGAGTAATTTATTTTAGCCTAACCCAACTAAATATATTTTTTATTTGTTTACAATAATTTAATACTAAACAAACACAGTGAAATATATTTTTTTCGTTAGGTTAAGAATGATTTTGGCGAAATTATTCCATACACAAATTTTCGCTTGTCCTATATGGCAAGATGAGCGTTGCTATTTAAGCCAAGATCGCAAGTTCTGCCTATTCGGCACGACATATATATATATATATATATATATATATATATATATATATATATATATATATATATATATATATATATATATATATATATATATATATATATATATATATATATATATATATATATATATATATATACGGTACATATACGGTACAAGATGCAATATAACCATGGGGGAGTTGAATGATAGTTCCTGATGTGTTGCAATCAACAAACACATTAGGAGCTTGCACTGTTGCAGAAAAGAGGAGGCGGTCCAAACAAATACGATTACCGGGAGTGCCTTTGCTGTATTGAGGCAGAGAGGCTGTAGGTAGAAGGCAGGAAGTGCCCCCAGGCACTCTGTGACGGGAATTGACGCTGTTTTTCGCCCAGTGATGGGAAATTGACGTGCACGGTCACCATTTGGAGAGGGAAATATGCTAGTGGTGTACCTGTGTTGGGGTACTAACACGTGAATTGCGTGTGACAGGGAAGTGACACTGGTAGCTGCCCTGTGATGGGGAAGTGACGCTGGTAGTTGCCCTGTGACTTGGAAGCGACACTGGTAGCCGCCCTGTAACGGAGAAGTGACACTGATAGCCGCTCTGTGAGGGAGAAGTGACGCTGGTAGCCGCCCTGTGACGGGGAAGCGACACTGGTAGCCGCCCTGTGAGGGAGAAGTGACGCTGGTAGCCGCCCTGTGACGGGGAAGCGACACTGGTAGCCTCCCTGTGAGGGAGAAGTGACGCTGGTAGCCGCCCTGTGAGGGAGAAGTGACGCTGGTAGCCGCCCTGTGACGGGGAAGCGACACTGGTAGCCGCCCTTCAGCGGAAATACGATATATCCGGGAGTAACAGCTGCTGGTTGAACCACTACTATCCCGACACTGGTAGCCTCCCTGTGAGGGAGAAGTGATAGCCTCCCTGTGAGGGAGAAGTGACGCTGGTAGCCGCCCTGTGACGGGGAAGCGACACTGGTAGCCGCCCTTCAGCGGAAATACGATATATCCGGGAGTAACAGCTGCTGGTTGAACCACTACTATCCCCCTACTATCACCACTACGATCCTCACTATTATCCTCACTACTATCCTCACTTCTATCACCACTACCACTACTATCCTCGCTTCTATCACCACTACCACTACTATCCTCATTTCTATCACCGCTACCACTACTATCCTCACTGCTGCCTCCACTACTATCATCACTACTATCCTCACTACTAACACCGCTACTATCATCACTACTATCCTCACTGCTATCATCACTACTATCTTCACTACTACCACCGCTACTATCATCGCAACTATCACCATTACTATCATCACTAGTATCCTCACTACTATCACCACTACTATCCTCACTACTATCCCAACTACTATCCTCACTACTATCACCACTACTATCCTCACTACTATCACCACTACTATCCTCACTACTATCACCAATACTATCCTCACTACTATCACCACTACTATCCCAACTACTATCCTCACTACTATCACCACTACTATCATCCCAACTATCCTCACTACTATCACCACTACTATCATCACTACTATCCTCACTACTGTTACCACTACTCTCCTCACTACTATCACCACTATTATCATCACTACTATCCTCACTACCATCACCACTACAATCCTCACTACTATCCCAACTACTATCCTCACTACTATCACCACTACTATCACCACTACTATCATCACTACTATCGCAACTACTATTCTCACTACTATCACCAATACTATCCTCACTATTATCACCACTACTATCATCACTACTATCCTCACTACTATCACTACTACTATCATCACTACTATCCTCACTACTGTCACCACTATTATCCTCACTACTATCACCACTACTATCATCCCTACTATCACCACTACTATCACCATTACTATCCTTACTACCATCACCACTACTATCATCACTACTATCCTCACTACTATCACCACTACTATCCTCACTACTATCACCACTACTATCATCACTAGTATCACCACTACTATTATCACTATCCTCACTACTATCACCACTACTATCCTCACTACTATCACCACTACTATCATCACTACTATACTCACTACTATCACCACTACTATCATCACTACTATCACCACTACTATTCTCACTACTATCACCACTACTATCCTCACTACTATCACCACTACTATCAATACTATCATCACTACTATCACCACTACTATCCTCACTACTATCACCACTACTATCCTCATTACTATCACCACTACTAACCTCACTACTATCCTCACTACTATCACCACTACTATCCTCACTACTATCACCACTATTATCCTCACTACTATCACCACTACTATCCTCACTACTATCACCACTACTATCCTCACTACTAACACCACTACTATCCTCACTACTATCACCACTACTATCATCACTACTATCATCACTACTATCACCACTACTATCCTCGCTACTATCAGCACTACTACCCTCACTACTATCACCACAACTAACCTCGCTACCATCACCACTACTATCATCACTACTATCCTCACTACTATCACCACTACTATCCTCACTACTATCACCACTACTATCACCACTGCTATCCTAACTGCTATCACCACTACTATCCTCACTGCTATCACCACTACTATCATCACTACTATCCTCACTACTGTCACCACTACTATCCTCACTACTATCACCACTACTATCATCACTACTATCACTATTACTATCCTCACTACTATCATCACTAATATCCTCACTACTATCACCACTACAATCCTCACTACTATCACCACTACTATCACCACTGCTATCCTCACTACTATCCCCACTACTATCCTCACTTTTATCACCACTACTATCATCACTACTATCCTCACCACTGTCACCACTACTATCCTCACTACTATCACCACTACTATCATCACTACTATCACCATCACTATCCTCACTACTATCACCACTACTATCATAACTACTATCCTCAATACTATCACCACTACTATCCTCACTACTATCATTACTACTATCCTCACTAGTATCACCACTACTATCTCCACTACTTCACTGCTATCACCTCTACTATCCTCACTACTATCACCACTACTATAATCACTACTATCACCACTACTATCCTCACTACTATAACCACTACTATCTTAACTGCTGTCATCACTACTATCATCACTACTACTACGACTACCACTCCTCACTACTTCCACCACTACTATCCTCACTGCTGCTACCACCACTACTATCCTCACTGCTGCTACCACCACTGCTATCCTCACTGCTGCTGCCACCACTACTATCCTCACTGCTGCTACCACCACTACTATCCTCACTGCTGCTACCACCACTGCTATCCTCACTGCTGCTGCCACCACTACTATCCTCACTGCTGCTGCCACCACTACTATCCTCACTGCTGCTACCACCACTACTATCCTCACTGCTGCTACCACCACTGCTATCCTCACTGCTGCTGCCACCACTACTATTCTCACTCCTGCTACCGCCACTACTATCCTTACTGCTGCTACCACCACTACTATCCTCACTGCTGCTACCAACACTACTATCCTCACTGCTACTACCACCACTACTAACCTCAATGCTGCTACCACCACTACTATCCTCACTGCTGCTACCACCACTACTATCCTCACTGCTGCTACTACCACTACTATCCTCACTGCTTCTACCACCACTACTATCCTCACTGCTGCTGCCACCACTACTATCCGCACTGCTGCTGCCACCACTACTATCCTCACTGTTGCCATCACTACTATTCTCACTATTCCCAGTCCCCAGTACTACCACTTATCCAACTTCCACTATTCTTGTCCCACCCCATTGCTCTCAATATCAGTTTCACTGCCTTCACTGTTCCCTCACTACTTTCATTGCTCCCTCACTGCCTTCACTGCTCCCTCACTGCCTTCACTGCTCCCTCACTACATTCACTGCTCCCTCACTACCTTCACTACTCCCTCATTGCCTTCACTTCTCCCTGATTACCTTCAATGCTGTGATGATGGACTGAACACATCGACTCCAGGCTGAGGGACTGATTACCTCATACTCCTCCTCTCCTTACGCCTTCCTCTTTGTATTGGACTGATGAAGCCACTGTGTGGCGAAACGTTTCCTGAATAAAGATTCCCATATGCTGCATAAGTGTCTCAATCTCCACCTTCACTGCTCTCTCGCTACCTTCACTACTCCCTCACTACCTTCACTGCTCACTCACTGCCTTCACTGCTTCGTCACTACCTTCACTGCTCCCTCACTACCTTCACTGCTCCCTCACTACCTTCACTGCTCCATCACTACCTTCACTGCTCCCTCACTACCTTCACTGCTCCCTCACTACCTTCACTGCTCCCTCACTGCCTTCACTGCTCCCTCACTACCTTCACTGCTCCCTCACTACCTTCACTGCTCTCTCACTACCTTCACTGCTCCCTCACTACCTTCACTGCTCCCTCACTACCTTCACTGCTCCCTCACAACTTTCACTGCTCCCTCACTACCTTCACTGCTCCCTCACTACCTTCACTGCTCCCTCACTACCTTCACTGCTCCCTCACTACTTTCACTGCTCCCTCACTACCTTCACTGCTCCATCACTACCTTCACTGCTCCATCACTACCTTCACTGCTCCCTCACTACCTTCACTGCTCCCTCACTACCTTCACTGCTCCCTCACTGCCTTCACTGCTCCCTCACTACCTTCACTGCTCCCTCACTAATTTCACTGCTCCCTCACTACCTTCACTGCTCCCTCACTACCTTCACTACTCCCTCACTACCTTCACTGCTCCCTCACTACCTTCACTGCTCCCTCACTACTTTCACTGCTCCCTCACTACCTTCACTGCTCCCTCACTCCCTTCAGTGCTCCCTCACTACCTTCAGTGCTCCCTCACTACCTTCACTGCTCCCTCACTACCTTCACTGCTCCCTCACTACCTTCACTGCTCACTCACTACCTTCAATGCTCCCTCACTACCTTCACTGCTCCATCACTACCTTCACTGCTCCCTCACTACCTTCACTGCTCCATCACTACCTTCACTGCTCCCCCACTACCTTCACTGCTCCCTCACTACCTTCACTGCTCCCTCACTGCCTTCACTGCTCCATGACTACCTTCGCTGCTCCCTCACTACCTTCACTGCCCCCTCACTACCTTCACTGCTCCCTCACTACCTTCACTACTCCCTCACTACCTTCACTCCTCCATCACTACCTTCACTGCTCCCTCACTCCCTTCACTGCTCCCTCACTACCTTCACTGCTCCCTCACTACCTTCACTGCTCCCTCACTACCTTCGCTGCTCCCTCACTACTTTCACTGCTCCCTCACTACCTTCACTGCTCCCTCACTCCCTTCACTGCTCCCTCACCACCTTCTCTGCTCCCTCACTACCTTCAGTGCTCCCTCACTACCTTCACTGCTCCCTCACTACCTTCACTGCTCCCTCACTACCTTCACTGCTCCCTCACTACCTTCAGTGCTCCCTCACTTCCTTCACTGCTCCATCACTACCTTCACTGCTCCCTCACTACCCTCACTGCTCCATCACTACCTTCACTGCTCCCCCACTACCTTCACTGCTCCCTCACTACCTTCACTGCTCCCTCACTGCCTTCACTGCTCCATCATTACCTTCGCTGCTCCCTCACTACCTTCACTGCTCCCTCACTACCTTCACTGCTCCCTCACTACCTTCACTGCTCCCTCACTACCTTCACTGCTCCCTCACTACCTTCACTGCTCCCTCACTACCTTTACTACTCCCTCACTACCTTCACTGCTCCCTCACTACCTTCACTGCTCCCTCACTACCTTCACTGCTCCATCATTACCTTCACTGCTCCCTCACTACCTTCACTGCTCCATCACTACCTTCACTGCTCCCTCACTACCTTCACTGCTCCCTCACTACCTTCACTGATCCATCATTACCTTCACTGCTCCCTCACTACATTCACTGCTCCATCACTACCTTCACTGCTCCATCACTACCTTCACTGCTCCCTCACTGCCTTCACTGCTCCCTCACTACCTTCACTGCTCCCTCACTACCTTCACTGCTCTCTCACTACCTTCACTGCTCCCTCACTACCTTCACTGCTCCCTCACTGCCTTCAATGCTCCCTCACTACCTTCACTGCTCCCTCACTACCTTCACTGCTCTCTCACTACCTTCACTGCTCCATCACTACCTTCACTGCTCCCGCCTCCAGCAATCAATCAACCTTGCAGTAGTCTTCTCAACAGGTGACAAGTGCCACTCGTCTTCTCGGGTCTGATCTCAACACATAAAAATTACATTCTTGTTACTTTAGTTTTCCTTGTATAGGGATACCAGTATTGAGTGTGGTAATGGGGATACCAGTAATGGGTGTAGTAATGGGGATACAAGTGATGGGTGTAGTAATGAGGATACCAGTAGTAGGTGTAGTAATGAGGATACCAGTAGTAGGTGTAGTAATGAGGATACCAATAATGGGTGTAGTAATTGCGATACCAGTAATGAATGTTGTAATGAGGATAAGAGTAGTGGGTGTAGTAATGAAGATACCAGTAATGGGGATACCAGTTATGGGTGTAGTAATGGGGATACCAGTAATGAGTGTAGAATTGGGGATACCAGTAATGGATGTAGTAATGGGGATACCAGTAATGAGTGTAGAATTGGGGATACCAGTAATGGAAGTAGTAATGGGGATACCAGTAATTTATTAATCTTTCTTGTAGAATGTTCAGTTGTTATTGGAATATTCAGATGCCAATTTGCATATTTTATACATGCAAAAACAGCTGCACTTTCTGAGTGATAATTTGAGAATGATTCGTCTGATTAATTATCTGATTCATTTACACTATATCATCGCTCCAACACAATCACAATATTACAATATAGTTATACAATCCAAATCTTAAAACATATTCTCTCGGGCTCAAGAATAAAGCTGTCACACAAGTCCTTCACAAGAACATGACACAGTCACACAGGTCCTTCACAAGAACATGACACAGTCACACAGGTCCTTCACAAGAACATGACACAGTCACACAAGTCCTTCACAAGAACATGACACAGTCACACAGGTCCTTCACAAGAACATGACACAGTCACACAAGTCCTTCACAAGAACATGACACAGTCGCACAGGTCCTTCACAAGAACATGACACAATCACACAGGTCCTTCACAAGAACATGACACAGTCACACAAGTCCTTCACAAGAACATGACACAATCACACAGGTCCTTCACAAGAACATGACACAGTCGCACAGGTCCTTCACAAGAACATGACACAATCACACAGGTCCTTCACAAGAACATGACACAGTCACACAGGTCCTTCACAAGAACATGACACAATCACACAGGTCCTTCACAAGAACATGACACAGTCACACAGGTCCTTCACAAGAACATGACACAATCACACAGGTCCTTCACAAGAACATGACACAGTCACACAGGTCCTTCACAAGAACATGACACAGTCACACAGGTCCTTCACAAGAACATGACACAGTCACACAGGTCCTTCACAAGAACATGACACAGTCACACAGGTCCTTCACAAGAACATGACACAGTCACACAGGTCCTTCACAAGAACATGACACAGTCGCACAGGTTCTTCACAAGAACATGACACAGTCGCACAGGTCCTTCACAAGAACATGACACAGTCACACAGGTCCTTCACAAGAACATGACACAGTCACACAGGTCCTTCACAAGAACATGACACAGTCACACAAGTCCTTCACAAGAACATGACACAGTCACACAGGTCCTTCACAAGAACATGACACAGTCACACAGGTCTTTCACAAGAACATGACACAGTCACACAGGTCCTTCACAAGAACATGACACAGTCGCACAGGTCCTTCACAAGAACATGACACAGTCACACAGGTCCTTCACAAGAACATGACACAGTCACACAGGTCCTTCACAAGAACATGACACAGTCACACAGGTCTTTCACAAGAACATGACACAGTCACACAGGTCCTTCACAAGAACATGACACAGTCGCACAGGTCCTTCACAAGAACATGACACAGTCACACAGGTCCTTCACAAGAACATGACACAGTCACACAGGTCCTTCACAAGAACATGACACAGTCACACAGGTCTTTCACAAGAACATGACACAGTCACACAGGTCCTTCACAAGAACATGACACAGTCGCACAGGTCCTTCACAAGAACATGACACAGTCACACAGGTCCTTCACAAGAACATGACACAGTCACACAGGTCCTTCACAAGAACATGACACAGTCACACAGGTCTTTCATAAGAACATGACACAGTCACACAGGTCCTTCACAAGAACATGACACAGTCGCACAGGTCCTTCACAAGAACATGACACAGTCACACAGGTCCTTCACAAGAACATGACACAGTCACACAGGTCCTTCACAAGAACATGACACAGTCACACAGGTCCTTCACAAGAACATGACACAGTTACACAGGTCCTTCACAAGAACATGACACAGTCGCACAGGTCCTTCACAAGAACATGACACAGTCACACAGGTCCTTCACAAGAACATGACACAGTCGCACAGGTCCTTCACAAGAACATGACACAGTCACACAGGTCCTTCACAAGAACATGACACAGTCACACAGGTCCTTCACAAGAACATGACACAGTCACACAGGTCCTTCACAAGAACATGACACAGTCGCACAGGGCCTTCACAAGAACATGACACAGTCGCACAGGTCCTTCACAAGAACATGACACAGTCACACAGGTCCTTCACAAGAACATGACATAGTCACACAGGTCCTTCACAAGAACATGACACAGTCACACAGGTCCTTCACAAGAACATGACACAGTCGTACAGGTCCTTCACAAGATCATGACACAGTCACACAGGTCCTTCACAAGAACATGACACAGTCGCACAGGTCCTTCACAAGAACATGATACAGTCGCACAGGTCCTTCACAAGAACATGACACAGTCACACAGGTCCTTCACAAGAACATGACACAGTCGCACAGGTCCTTCACAAGAACATGATACAGTCGCACAGGTCCTTCACAAGAACATGACACAGTCACACAGGTCCTTCACAAGAACATGACACAGTCGCACAGGTCCTTCACAAGAACATGACACAGTCACACAGGTCCTTGACAAGAACATGACACAGTCGCACAGGTCCTTCACAAGAACATGACGCAGTCGCACAGGTCCTTCACAAGAACATGACACAGTCACACAGATCCTTCACAAGAACATGACACAGTCACACAGGCCCGTCACAAGAACATGACACAGTCGCACAGGTCCTTCACAAGAACATGACACAGTCGCACAGGTCCTTCACAAGAACATGACACAGTTACACAGGTCCTTCACAAGAACATGACACAGTCGCACAGGTCCTTCACAAGAACATGACACAGTCACACAGGTCCTTCACAAGAACATGACACAGTCACACAGGTTATTCACAAGAACATGACACAGTCACACAGGTCGTTCACAAGAACATGACACAGTCACACAGGTCCATCACAAGAGCATGACACAGTCACACAGGTCGTTCACAAGAACATGACACAGTCACACATTTCGTTCACAAGAACATGACACAGTCACACAGGTCCTTAACAAGAACATGACACAGTCACACAGGTCGTTCACAAGAACATGACACAGTCACACAGGTCCTTCACAAGAACATGACACAGTCACACAGGTCCTTCACAAGAACATGACACAGTCACACAGGTCCTTCACAAGAACATGACACAGTCACGCAGGTCCTTCACAAGAACATGGCACAGTCACACAGGTCCTTCACAAGAACATGACGCAGTCACACAGGTCCTTCACAAGAACATGACACAGTCACACAGGTCCTTCACAAGAACATGACACAGTCGCACAGGTCCGTCACAAGAACATGACACAGTCACACAGGTCGTTCACAAGAACATGACACAGTTACACAGGTCCTTCACAAGAACATGACACAGTCGCACAGGTCCTTCACAAGAATATGACACAGTCACACAGGTCTTTCACAAGAACATGACACAGTCACACAGGTCCTTCACAAGAACATGGCACAGTCACACAGGTCCTTCACAAGAACATGACACAGTCACACAGATCCTTCACAAGAACATGACACAGTCGCACAGGTCCTTCACAAGAACATGACACAGTCACACAGGTCCTTCACAAGAACATGACACAGTCGCACAGGCCCTTCACAAGAACATGACACAGTCGCACAGGTCCTTCACAAGAACATGACACAGTCGCACAGGTCCTTCACAAGAACATGAAACAGTTACACAGGTCCTTCACAAGAACATGACACAGCCGCACAGGTCCTTCACAAGAACATGACACAGTCACACAGGTCCTTCACAAGAACATGACACAGTCACACAGGTTATTCACAAGAACATGACACAGTCACACAGGTCCTTCACAAGAACATGACACAGTCACACAGGTCCCTCACAAGAGCATGACACAGTCACACAGGTCCTTAACAAGAACATGACACAGTCACACAGGTCCTTCACAAGAACATGACACAGTCGCACAGGTCCTTCACAAGAACATGACACAGTCACACAGATCCTTCACAAGAACATGACACAGTCACACAGGTCCTTCACAAGAACATGACACAGTCACACAGGTCCTTCACAAGAACATGACACAGTCACACAAGTCCTTCACAAGAACATGACACAGTCACACAGGTCCTTCACAAGAACATGACACAGTCACACAGGTCTTTCACAAGAACATGACACAGTCACACAGGTCCTTCACAAGAACATGACACAGTCGCACAGGTCCTTCACAAGAACATGACACAGTCACACAGGTCCTTCACAAGAACATGACACAGTCACACAGGTCTTTCACAAGAACATGACACAGTCACACAGGTCCTTCACAAGAACATGACACAGTCGCACAGGTCCTTCACAAGAACATGACACAGTCACACAGGTCCTTCACAAGAACATGACACAGTCACACAGGTCCTTCACAAGAACATGACACAGTCACACAGGTCTTTCACAAGAACATGACACAGTCACACAGGTCCTTCACAAGAACATGACACAGTCGCACAGGTCCTTCACAAGAACATGACACAGTCACACAGGTCCTTCACAAGAACATGACACAGTCACACAGGTCCTTCACAAGAACATGACACAGTCCCACAGGTCCTTCACAAGAACATGACACAGTCACACAGGTCCTTCACAAGAACATGACACAGTCACACAGGTCTTTCACAAGAACATGACACAGTCACACAGGTCCTTCACAAGAACATGACACAGTCGCACAGGTCCTTCACAAGAACATGACACAGTCACACAGGTCCTTCACAAGAACATGACACAGTCACACAGGTCCTTCACAAGAACATGACACAGTCACACAGGTCTTTCATAAGAACATGACACAGTCACACAGGTCCTTCACAAGAACATGACACAGTCGCACAGGTCCTTCACAAGAACATGACACAGTCACACAGGTCCTTCACAAGAACATGACACAGTCACACAGGTCCTTCACAAGAACATGACACAGTCACACAGGTCCTTCACAAGAACATGACACAGTTACACAGGTCCTTCACAAGAACATGACACAGTCGCACAGGTCCTTCACAAGAACATGACACAGTCACACAGGTCCTTCACAAGAACATGACACAGTCGCACAGGTCCTTCACAAGAACATGACACAGTCACACAGGTCCTTCACAAGAACATGACACAGTCACACAGGTCCTTCACAAGAACATGACACAGTCACACAGGTCCTTCACAAGAACATGACACAGTCGCACAGGGCCTTCACAAGAACATGACACAGTCGCACAGGTCCTTCACAAGAACATGACACAGTCACACAGGTCCTTCACAAGAACATGACATAGTCACACAGGTCCTTCACAAGAACATGACACAGTCACACAGGTCCTTCACAAGAACATGACACAGTCGTACAGGTCCTTCACAAGATCATGACACAGTCACACAGGTCCTTCACAAGAACATGACACAGTCGCACAGGTCCTTCACAAGAACATGATACAGTCGCACAGGTCCTTCACAAGAACATGACACAGTCACACAGGTCCTTCACAAGAACATGACACAGTCGCACAGGTCCTTCACAAGAACATGATACAGTCGCACAGGTCCTTCACAAGAACATGACACAGTCACAGAGGTCCTTCACAAGAACATGACACAGTCGCACAGGTCCTTCACAAGAACATGACACAGTCACACAGGTCCTTGACAAGAACATGACACAGTCGCACAGGTCCTTCACAAGAACATGACGCAGTCGCACAGGTCCTTCACAAGAACATGACACAGTCACACAGATCCTTCACAAGAACATGACACAGTCACACACGCCCGTCACAAGAACATGACACAGTCGCACAGGTCCTTCACAAGAACATGACACAGTCGCACAGGTCCTTCACAAGAACATGACACAGTTACACAGGTCCTTCACAAGAACATGACACAGTCGCACAGGTCCTTCACAAGAACATGACACAGTCACACAGGTCATTCACAAGAACATGACACAGTCACACAGGTTATTCACAAGAACATGACACAGTCACACAGGTCGTTCACAAGAACATGACACAGTCACACAGGTCCATCACAAGAGCATGACACAGTCACACAGGTCGTTCACAAGAACATGACACAGTCACACATTTCGTTCACAAGAACATGACACAGTCACACAGGTCCTTAACAAGAACATGACACAGTCACACAGGTCGTTCACAAGAACATGACACAGTCACACAGGTCCTTCACAAGAACATGACACAGTCACACAGGTCCTTCACAAGAACATGACACAGTCACACAGGTCCTTCACAAGAACATGACACAGTCACGCAGGTCCTTCACAAGAACATGGCACAGTCACACAGGTCCTTCACAAGAACATGACGCAGTCACACAGGTCCATCACAAGAACATGACACAGTCACACAGGTCCTTCACAAGAACATGACACAGTCGCACAGGTCCGTCACAAGAACATGACACAGTCACACAGGTCGTTCACAAGAACATGACACAGTTACACAGGTCCTTCACAAGAACATGACACAGTCGCACAGGTCCTTCACAAGAATATGACACAGTCACACAGGTCTTTCACAAGAACATGACACAGTCACACAGGTCCTTCACAAGAACATGGCACAGTCACACAGGTCCTTCACAAGAACATGACACAGTCACACAGGTCCTTCACAAGAACATGACACAGTCGCACAGGTCCTTCACAAGAACATGACACAGTCACACAGGTCCTTCACAAGAACATGACACAGTCACACAGGCCCTTCACAAGAACATGACACAGTCGCACAGGTCCTTCACAAGAACATGACACAGTCGCACAGGTCCTTCACAAGAACATGAAACAGTTACACAGGTCCTTCACAAGAACATGACACAGCCGCACAGGTCCTTCACAAGAACATGACACAGTCACACAGGTCCTTCACAAGAACATGACACAGTCACACAGGTCCTTCACAAGAACATGACACAGTCACACAGGTCCTTCACAAGAACATGACACAGTCACACAGGTCCCTCACAAGAGCATGACACAGTCACACAGGTCCTTAACAAGAACATAACACAGTCACACAGGTCCTTCACAAGAACATGACACAGTCGCACAGGTCCTTCACAAGAACATGACACAGTCACACAGATCCTTCACAAGAACATGACACAGTCACACAGGTCTTTCACAAAAACATGACACAGTCACACAGGTCCTTCACAAGAACATGACACAGTCACACAGGTCCTTCACAAGAACATGACACAGTCACACATGTCTTTCAAAAGAACATGACACAGTCACACAGGTCCTTCACAAGAACATGACACAGTCACACAAGTCCTTCACAAGAACATGACACTGTCACACAGGTCCTTCACAAGAACATGACACAGTCACACAGGTCCTTCACAAGAACATGACACAGTCGCACAGGTCCGTCACAAGAACATGACACAGTCACACAGGTCGTTCACAAGAACATGACACAGTTACACAGGTCCTTCACAAGAACATGACACAGTCGCACAGGTCCTTCACAAGAATATGACACAGTCACACAGGTCTTTCACAAGAACATGACACAGTCACACAGGTCCTTCACAAGAACATGGCACAGTCACACAGGTCCTTCACAAGAACATGACACAGTCACACAGGTCCTTCACAAGAACATCACACAGTCGCACAGGTCCTTCACAAGAACATGACACAGTCACACAGATCCTTCACAAGAACATGACACAGTCACACAGGTCCTTCACAAGAACATGACACAGTCACACAGGTCCTTCACAAGAACATGACACAGTCACACAGGTCTTTCAAAAGAACATGACACAGTCACACAGGTCCTTCACAAGAACATGACACAGTCACACAGGTCCTTCACAAGAACATGACACTGTCACACAGGTCCTTCACAAGAACATGACACAGTCACACAGGTCCTTCACAAGAACATGACACAGTCACACAAGTCCTTCACAAGAGCATGACACAGTCACACAGGTCCTTCACAAGAACATGACACTGTCGCACAGGTCCTTCACAAGAACATGACACAGTCACACAGGTCCTTCACAAGAACATGACACAGTCGAACAGGTCCTTCACAAGAACATGACACAGTCACACAGGTCCTTCACAAGAACATGACACAGTCGCACAGGTCCTTCACAAGAACATGACACAGTCGCACAGGTCCTTCACAAGAACATGACACAGTCGCACAGGTCCTTCACAAGAACATGACACAGTCGCACAGGTCCTTCACAAGAACATGACACAGTCACACAGGTCCTTCACAAGAACATGACACAGTCGCACAGGTCCTTCACAAGAACATGACGCAGTCGCACAGGTCCTTCACAAGAACATGACACAGTCACACAGATCCTTCACAAGAACATGACACAGTCACACAGGCCATTCACAAGAACATGACACAGTCGCACAGGTCCTTCACAAGAACATGACACAGTCGCACAGGTCCTTCACAAGAACATGACACAGTTACACAGGTCCTTCACAAGAACATGACACAGTCGCACAGGTCCTTCACAAGAACATGACACAGTCACACAGGTCCTTCACAAGAACATGACACAGTCGCACAGGTCCTTCACAAGAACATGACACAGTCACACAGGTCGTTCACAAGAACATGACACAGTCACACAGGTCCCTCACAAGAGCATGACACAGTCACACAGGTCGTTCACAAGAACATGACACAGTCACACAGGTCGTTCACAAGAACATGACACAGTCGCACAGGTCCTTCACAAGAATATGACACAGTCACACAGGTCCTTCACAAGAACATGACACAGTCACACAGGTCCTTCACAAGAACATGGCACAGTCGCACAGGTCCTTCACAAGAACATGACACAGTCACACAGGTCCTTCACAAGAACATGACACAGTCACACAGGTCCTTCACAAGAACATGACACAGTCACACAGGTCCTTCACAAGAACATGACACAGTCACACAGGTCCTTCACAAGAACATGACACAGTCGCACAGGTCCTTCACAAGAACATGACACAGTCACACAGGTCCTTCACAAGAACATGACACAGTCACACAGGTCCTTCACAAGAACATGACACAGTCGCACAGGTCCTTCACAAGAACATGACACAGTCACACAGGTCCTTCACAAGAACATGACACAGTCACACAGGTCCTTCACAAGAACATGACACAGTCGCACAGGTCCTTCACAAGAACATGACACAGTCACACAGGTCCTTCACAAGAACATGACACAGTCGCACAGGCCCTTCACAAGAACATGACACAGTCGCACAGGTCCTTCACAAGAACATGACACAGTCGCACAGGTCCTTCACAAGAACATGACACAGTTACACAGGTCCTTCACAAGAACATGACACAGTCGCACAGGTCCTTCACAAGAACATGACACAGTCACACAGGTCCTTCACAGGAACATGACACAGTCACACAGGTTATTCACAAGAACATGACACAGTCACACAGGTCCTTCACAAGAACATGACACAGTCACACAGGTCCCTCACAAGAGCATGACACAGTCACACAGGTCCTTCACAAGAACATGACACAGTCACACAGGTCCTTCACAAGAACATGACACAGTCACACAGGTCGTTCACAAGAACATGACACAGTCACACAGGTCGTTCACAAGAACATGACACAGTCACACAGGTCCTTCACAAGAACATGACAGTCACACAGGTCCTTCACCAGAACATGACACAGTCGCACAGGTCCGTCACAAGAACATGACACAGTCACACAGGTCGTTCACAAGAACATAACACAGTCACACAGGTCCTTCACAAGAACATGACACAGTCACACAGGTCCTTCACAAGAACATGACACAGTCACAAAGGTCCTTCACAAGAACATGACACAATCACACATTCCTTCACAAGAACATGACACAGTCACAGATTCCTTCACAAGAACATGACACAGTCACACAGGTCCTTCACAAGAACATGACACAGTCACACAAGTCCTTCACAAGAACATGACACAGTCACACAAGTCCTTCACAAGAACATGACACAGTCACACAAGTCCTGCACAAGAACATGACACAGTCACGCAAGTCCTTCACAAGAACATGACACAGTCACACAAGTCCTGCACAAGAACATGACACAGTCACGCAAGTCCTTCACAAGAACATGACACAGTCACACAGGTCCTTCACAAGAACATGACACAGTCACATAAGTCCTGCACAAGAACATGACACAGTCACACAAGTCCTGCACAAGAACATGACACAGTCACACAAGTCCTGCACAAGAACATGACACAGTCACATAAGTCCTGCACAAGAACATGACACAGTCACAGAAGTCCTGCACAAGAACATGGCACAGTCACACAAGTCCTTCACAAGAACATGACACAGTCTCAAGCATAGTCTGAAATCAAACAATGCCATAAAACGGACACAATTTAAAATACAAACACACAATTTAAAATGCAATCACACAACTTAAAATTCCATCACAATTTAAAATTCCATCACACAATTTAAAGCACGATCACACAAATCTTATAATAAAACACGACAGACCAATTCAAACATAAGAAGGTAATTACACAAATCCAAGAATTGTATGCACTCACACAGAACAGTTTTAACATTACAATAAAAATCACACAGTACTAAAATTGGAATATAATCACACAATACCAACACTGGAGCACAATTACAACACTGTAATACAATACCAACATTGGAACGCAATCCCAACATTGGAACAAAATCACAACATTGGAATACAGTCACGACACTGGAATACAATCACAGCATTGAAACACAATAATAACACCGGAGCACAATCACAACATTGGAACACAATCACATATTCCCAACATTGGAACACAATCACAACACTGGAACACAATCACAACATTGAAACACAATAATAACACCGGAGCACAATCACAACATTGGAACACAATCACATATTCCCAACATTGGAACACAATCACAACACTGGAACACAATCACAACATTGAAACACAATAATAACACCGGAGCACAATCACAACATTGGAACACAATCACGACACTGGAACACAATCCCAACACTGGAACACAATACCAACACTGGAACACAATGTTGTGCAAGAAAGGTATAAAATACCGACAACATGAAAGTAAAGACACGTGTGCAACATCTGGATATCTTTATTGTAGACGTTTCGCCATCCAGTGGCTTTATCAATACAAATTCTAGGACATAATAGGAAGACAGTAGAACTATATACAAAAGATGAGGTAATCAGTCCCTCAGCCTTGGAGTTAGTGTTCACAGCATCGTGGTGGAGGAGAATCTGGAGCAAAGACAAGAAGACTGGCGGTTATATAGGCGTCAGTGGATAAGGACGGGCAGCAGACGAGGGCATAGTCACTGGTAGGCGGGGTTCCCCAGTGGAAGTAGGTCCTTCCCAAAGAGATGGGTTAGTTGCAGCAACAACTACAAGAGGACATCTACAAGACCTTCTTCACGGCTGCTGCAACTAACCCATCTCTTTGGGAAGGACCTACTTCCACTGGGGAACCCCGCCTACCAGTGACTATGCCCTCGTCTGCTGCCCGTCCTTATCCACTGACGCCTATATAACCGCCAGTCTTCTTGTCTTTGCTCCAGATTCTCCTCCACCACGATGCTGTGAACACTAACTCCAAGGCTGAGGGACTGATTACCTCATCTTTTGTATATAGTTCTACTGTCTTCCTATTATGTCCTAGAATTTGTATTGATAAAGCCACTGGATGGCGAAACGTCTACAATAAAGATATCCAGATGTTGCACATGTGTCTTTACTTTTCTCACTGGAACACAATACCAACATTGGAACACAATCCCAACACTGAAACACAATCCCAGCAATGGAACACAATACTAACACTGGAATACAATACCGACATTGGAACACAATATTGGAACACAATCACATAACCCCAACACTGGAGCACAATTACAACACTGGAACACAATCACATAATCCCGACACTGGAACACAGTCACAATATTGGAACACTATCAAAACCTTGGAACCCAATCACAACACTGGAACACAATCACAACACGGAAACATAATCACAACCTTGTAATACAATTATACAACCCCCAGTATTAGAATACAATCACTCCATTAAAACACGCATTTCAAACGTTATAAAACTAGTTGACAATCACAACAGTAAAACACAATCATACTACCATATGAATAAATCAACACAGACTTGACCTACAATTACAGTCACAATCTCCTGTATTAAAATGACGCGAAAACGATACAAGAAAAAATAATCTCAGAATAACAAGAATTTTCAAGATTAGTTTTTTTTTACAGAGTTTTTAACTTATTAAAAAAATCACCGAAAAGTTTGAACGCCTCGACTAAAAAATAATGTTGATAAAAGTTGAAAAACTTATTGTGTCGGACTAAAGTTTAAATCAATGTGGAATCTTTTTTGTATTTTGGTTATTAAAATAATAATATACATACGTATATATATCAGAACAATTTGACGATATTTTCTATCAACCAGAAAATAAGATATTCTGGAATTTTAATGGTGTGTGTGTGGGGGGGAGATGTAAATGTGTGTATATATGTGTGTATGTATATATGTGTGTATGTATATGTGTGTGTATGAGCATTATTATGTGTAAGTGTATTTATGTGTGCACTCACCTATATGTGGTTGCCCCCACTTCGTCGCTGGTCGCTATTGGGTCATTCTCCTGGCTTGCAGAGCCTTGTTGTACCTCTTCTTAAAACTATGCATGGATCCTGACTCCACCACTTCATTCTTCTGGTTGTTCCACTTTCTAACTACCCTGTGACTCAACTGTCTTAGCTACAGTGAAGTATTTGCTTTAATCAGGAGGAGGAGCTGCAACATGTACTTAGATATCTGAATGTTTCTTACATTTTTCTTAAGGCAGTTTGGCGGTGGAGGTAGTTTGGCGGTGGAGGCAGTTTGGCGGTGGACCTACAATTAGTCACAATCTCCTGTATTAAAGTGACGCGAAAACGATACAAGAAAAAATAATCTCAGAATAACAAGAATTTTCAAGATTAGTTTTTTTTTACAGAGTTTTTAACTTATTAAAAAAATCACCGAAAAGTTTGAACGCCTCGACTAAAAAATAATGTTGATAAAAGTTGAAAAACTTATTGTGTCGGACTAAAGTTTAAATCAATGTGGAATCTTTTTTGTATTTTGGTTATTAAAATAATAATATACATACGTATATATATCAGAACAATTTGACGATATTTTCTATCAACCAGAAAATAAGATATTCTGGAATTTTAATGGTGTGTGTTTGGGGGGGGAGATGTAAATGTATGTATATATGTGTGTATGTATATATGTGTGTATGTATATGTGTATATGAGCATCATTACGTGTAAGTGTATTTATGTGTGCACTCACCTATATGTGGTTGCCCCCACTTCGTCGCTGGTCGCTATTGGGTCATTCTCCTGGCTTGCAGAGCCTTGTTGTACCTCTTCTTAAAACTATGCATGGATCCTGACTCCACCACTTCATTCTTCTGGTTGTTCCACTTTCTAACTACCCTGTGACTCAACTGTCTTAGCTACAGTGAAGTATTTGCTTTAATCAGGAGGAGGAGCTGCAACATGTACTTAGATATCTGAATGTTTCTTACATTTTTCTTAAGGCAGTTTGGCGGTGGAGGTAGTTTGGCGGTGGAGGCAGTTTGGCGGTGGAGGCAGTTTGGCGGTGGAGGCAGTTTGGTGGTGGAGGCAGTTTGGCGGTGGAGGCAGTTTGGGCTGACTGGAGGCTTGCGGAATGATACAAGGTGTGAATTATCACTCATAGAGCTTAAATATTGTCCTGTAGCTCGATCGCTCGTAGCTCGGCCGGAAAACATTAGGACGTGTTTCCTTAAGACACCTGCTGTCCATGTTCACCCATCAGTATAATGGGTACCTGGGTGTTAGTCGACTGGTGTGGGTCGTTGACGTCAGCTATGGTCTGTATACCTTGTACATGTACTTGTAGAAATAAAGATATTATTATTATTATTATTATTATTATTATTATTATTATTATTATTATTATTATTATTATTATTATTATTATTACTATTATTATTATTATTATTATTATTATTATTATTACTATTATTATTATTATTATTATTATTATTATTATTATTACTATTATTATTATTATTATTATTATTATGGATACCTATATTTCTTTCATTTGCTTGTGGGAGGAGTGTATATATTAGCGAATTAATTGAAAGGACGTGTAAGATCTAGAATACGAAATGGTTATAATCATATCCATAATTTGTAAAGGGGTGGACGGGTAAGCCAGTGGAAGGCCTCTGTCAGATGACCAAAAGCTCCAGCTGTGGGTCATCATATGGCTAAGACCAGCGTCAGGAAATGTTAATTCTGTTTCCTGACGAATCTTACCTAACCTGACTCAAAGGATGTGTACTGGTGGAGTAGAGGCTTGATGGGAGTGGACTAAGATAAGAGAAAGAGTTGGTCAGGAATTAGGTAAGAAGTAAAATGTGAGACTGTCACCTGGGATGTGGGTGTATTCATGGTGTTCAGCTCTCACTGTGTCACTTTCACACTTTTCTGCTCTGTGTAATTGGGCTCCGTCCTCCTTGATCCTCTGTTCCTGCCTTTTCTTCTGCAACATTTTTCCTTGTTTCTTTCTTCATCAGGTCTTTTCATCCTATATGCATGTATATAATCTTATCCTTGTCTAAGTCTGTCACATAAACTTTTTCTCATTACTCAGTCTTTGATTTGCTCGAAAATACTTTCCCTAACGAATGTTCTCTTTACCTCTCACACGAAAATTAAAAAACATTGCAATCGCTTTCTTTCCATAGCTCTCAATATTACCTTGATAACTGCTCTCTGTCGCTCTCCCTCATGTTCTTAATTTACTTCATCCCCTTTTCGTTTCTCCAAGCCTTTAGTCGTCATTGATTTTGTATCTGTCTTGTTCTTTTGAGTGTCAAGATGACCACTGCGACTTTTCCAGCTATTATTCATTAATACTTGTCACTGATGTGCCAGACGCCTTTGTTTTTCAATCTCCATCTTCCAAGTTACCAACTTTATCCTCAGATGAGCAATTTTTAATCTCTTTATGTTGTATCTAGGCCCCCTGTCGCCCCCTCTCTTACACTGTTCATCTTACACTGACACTGGTGTAACACCAACTACCACTGTTCATCTTACACTGACACTGGTGTAACACCAACTACCACTGTTCATCTTACACTGACACTGGTGTAACACCAACTACCACTGTTCATCTTACACTGACACTGGTGTAACACCACCTACCACTGTTCATCTTACACTGACACTGGTATAACACCAACTACCACTGTTCATCTTACACTGACACTGGTGTAACACCACCTACCACTGTTCATCTTACACTGACACTGGTGTAACACCACCTACCACTGTTCATCTTACACTGACACTGGTGTAACACCACCTACCACTGTTCATCTTACACTGACACTGGTGTAACACCACCTACCACTGTTCATCTTACACTGACACTGGTATAATACCAACTACCACTGTTCATCTTACACTGACACTGGTGTAACACCAACTACCACTGTTCATCTTACACTGACACTGGTGTAACACCAACTACCACTGTTCATCTTACACTGACACTGGTGTAACACCACCTACCACTGTTCATCTTACACTGACACTGGTGTAACACCAACTACCACTGTTCATCTTACACTGACACTGGTATAATACCAACTACCACTGTTCATCTTACACTGACACTGGTGTAACACCAACTACCACTGTTCATCTTACACTGACACTGGTGTAACACCAACTACCACTGTTCATCTTACACTGACACTGGTGTAACACCAACTACCACTGTTCATCTTACACTGACACTGGTGTAACACCAACTACCACTGTTCATCTTACACTGACACTGGTGTAACACCAACTACCACTGTTCATCTTACACTGACACTGGTGTAACACCACCTACCACTGTTCATCTTACACTGACACTGGTGTAACACCAACTACCACTGTTCATCTTACACTGACACTGGTGTAACACCACCTACCACTGTTCAACTTACACTGACACTGGTGTAACACCACCTACCACTGTTCATCTTACACTGACACTGGTATAACACCAACTACCACTGTTCATCTTACACTGACACTGGTGTAACACCACCTACCACTGTTCATCTTACACTGACACTGGTGTAACACCAACTACCACTGTTCATCTTACACTGACACTGGTGTAACACCACCTACCACTGTTCATCTTACACTGACACTGGTATAATACCAACTACCACTGTTCATCTTACACTGACACTGGTGTAACACCAACTACCACTGTTCATCTCACTCGTACATATAAATTTTTACTTATACGAAATTACCTAAACAGCATACTTATAACTTTTTAAATAGAGAAGCTTCACAAAAAATATATATATCGTGTAGCTTCCGTCTCATTAAAACTATAATGAAAATTATTATCCTTCTTCAAAAAACATGGAGGTACATCGTCCACCAATTTAAACAGTGCAACATGGAATTTAAACCTGGATATGTTGATGTAGCAGTGAATATTATATGAGTTGTGTTATACTGAGGGAAGACAGAGGTGAGTCAGAGTGAGGTGAGAGGGGTGAGAGTGAAGTGAGAGGGGTGAGAGTGAAGTGAGAGGGGTGAGAGTGAAGTGAGAGGGGTGAGAGTGAAGTGAGAGGGGTGAGAGTGAAGTGAGAGGGGTGAGAGTGAAGTGAGAGGGGTGAGAGTGAAGTGAGAGGGGTGAGAGTGAAGTGAGAGGGGTGAGAGTGAAGTGAGAGGGGGTAAGAGTGAAGTGAGAGGGGTGAGAGTGAAGTGAGAGGGGGTAAGAATGAAGTGAGAGGGGTGAGAGTGAAGTGAGAGGTGAGAGTGAAGTGAGAGGGGTAAGAATGAAGTGACATGAGTGACAGTGAAGTGAGAGGAGTGAGAGTGAAGTGGGAGGGGTTATAAAGTGAGTGGGCCGAAATATAAAGTGAGAAGAATGAGAGATAAAGCGACATGGATGAGAGAAATAAGAAGCTACGGTGAGGTGAAGACAGGAGAGTGAGAGATAAAGTGAGAGATGATGCAATATTGTCAATCACTCTCACTGGATAAGAAGCTACGGTGAGGTGAAGACAGGAGAGTGAGAGATAAAGTGAGAGATGATGCAATATTGTCAATCACTTTTACAGTGAGAAGTTTCCCAGATGATCTTGCTTGTGGTTATTACTTAAACCCCAGAACTTCTGGATGTGAGGTCGTGGATGATAGTCGCAGTTCCAGTACTACTGGATGTGAGGTTGTGGATGATAGTCGCAGTTCCAGTACTACTGGATGCGAGGTCGTGGATGATAGTCGCAGTTCCAGTACTGCTGGATGTGAGGTTGTGGATGATAGTCGCAGATCCAGTACTACTGGATGTGAGGTCGTGGATGATAGTCGCAGTTCCAGTACTGCTGGATGCGAGGTCGTGGATGATAGTCCCAGTTCCAGTACTGCTGGATGTGAGGTCGTGGATGATAGTCGCAGTCCCAGTACTTCTGGATGTGAGGTCGTGGATGATAGTCGCAGTTCCAGTACTGCTGGATGCGAGGTTGTGGATGATAGTCGCAGTCCCAGTACTTCTGGATGTGAGGTCGTGGATGATAGTCGCAGTTCCAGTACTACTGGATGCGAGGTTGTGGATTATAATCGCAGTCCCAGTACTGCTGGATGTGAGGTCGTGGATGATAGTCGCAGTCCCAGTACTACTGGATGCGAGGTTGTGGATGATAGTCGCAGTTCCAGTACTACTGGATGTGAGGTCGTGGATGATAGTCGCAGTCCCAGTACTGCTGGATGTGAGGTCGTGGATGATAGTCGCAGTCCCAGTACTGCTGGATGTGAGGTCGTGGATGATAGTCGCAGTCCCAGTACTGCTGGATGTGAGGTCGTGGATGATAGTCGCAGTTCCAGTACTGCTGGATGCGAGGTCGTGGATGATAGTCGCAATCTCAGTACTGCTGGATGTGAGGTCGTGGATGATAGTCGCAGTCCCAGTACTACTGGATGCGAGGTTGTGGATGATAGTCGCAGTCCCAGTACTTCTGGATGTGAGGTCGTGGATGATAGTCGCAGTTCCAGTACTACTGGATGTGAGGTCGTGGATGATAGTCGCAATCTTAGTACTGCTGGATGTGAGGTCGTGGATGATAGTCGCAGTTCCCGTACTACTGGATGCGAGGTCGTGGATGATAGTCGCAGTCCCAGTACTACTGGATGCGAGGTTGTGGATGATAGTCGCAGTCCCAGTACTGCTGGATGTGAGGTCGTGGATGATAGTCGCAGTTCCAGTACTACTGGATGCGAGGTCGTAGATGATAGTCGCAATCTCAGTACTGCTGGATGTGAGGTCGTGGATGATAGTCGCAGTCCCAGTACTACTGGATGCGAGGTCGTGGATGATAGTCGCAGTCCCAGTACTACTGGAGCTGAGGTCGTAGAGGATGATAGTCGCAGTCCCAGTACTACTGGAGCTGAGGTCGTAGAGGATGATAGTCGCAGTCCCAGTACTACTGGAGCTGAGGTCGTAGAGGATGATAGTCGCAGTCCCAGTACTACTGGAGCTGAGGTCGTAGAGGATGATAGTCGCAGTCCGGCCTTTCACTAATCTTAAATCAATTAATAATAATTTGTTTCAAATGTCAGGAAACTTAAGAAGAGGAGACACGAGAAAAATTATTAGTAAACTTAAGAAGAGAAGACACGAGAGAAATTATTAGTAAACTTAAGAAGAGAAGACACGAGAGAAATTATTAGTAAACTTAAGAAGAGAAGACACGAGAGAAATTATTAGTAAACTTAAGAAGAGAAGACACGAGAGAAATTATTAGTAAACTTAAGAAGAGGAGACACGAGAGAAATTATTAGTAAACTTAAGAAGAGAAGACACGAGAGAAATTATTAGTAAACTTAAGAAGAGAAGACACGAGAAAAATTATTAGTAAACTTAAGAAGAGAAGACACGAGAGAAATTATTAGTAAACTTAAGAAGAGAAGACACGAGAGAAATTATTAGTAAACTTAAGAAGAGAAGACACGAGAGAAATTATTAGTAAACTTAAGAAGAGGAGACACGAGAGAAATTATTAGTAAACTTAAGAAGAGAAGACACGAGAGAAATTATTAGTAAACTTAAGAAGAGAAGACACGAGAAAAATTATTAGTAAACTTAAGAAGAGAAGACACGAGAGAAATTATTAGTAAACTTAAGAAGAGAAGACACGAGAGAAATTATTAGTAAACTTAAGAAGAGAAGACACGAGAGAAATTATTAGTAAACTTAAGAAGAGGAGACACGAGAAAAATTATTAGTAAACTTAAGAAGAGGAGACACGAGAAAAATTATTAGTAAACTTAAGAAGAGGAGACACGAGAGAAATTATTAGTAAACTTAAGAAGAGAAGACACGAGAAAAATTATTAGTAAACTTAAGAAGAGGAGACACGAGAGAAATTATTAGTAAACTTAAGAAGAGGAGACACGAGAGAAATTATTAGTAAACTTAAGAAGAGGAGACACGAGAGAAATTATTAGTAAACTTAAGAAGAGGAGACACGAGAGAAATTATTAGTAAACTTAAGAAGAGAAGACACGAGAGAAATTATTAGTAAACTTAAGAAGAGGAGACACGAGAGAAATTATTAGTAAACTTAAGAAGAGGAGACACGAGAGAAATTATTAGTAAACTTAAGAAGAGGAGACACGAGAGAAATTATTAGTAAACTTAAGAAGAGGAGACACGAGAGAAATTATTAGTAAACTTAAGAAGAGGAGACACGAGAGAAATTATTAGTAAACTTAAGAAGAGGAGACACGAGAGAAATTATTAGTAAACTTAAGAAGAGAAGACACGAGAGAAATTATTAGTAAACTTAAGAAGAGGAGACACGAGAGAAATTATTAGTAAACTTAAGAAGAGGAGACACGAGAGAAATTATTAGTAAACTTAAGAAGAGACACGAGAAAAATTATTAGTAAACTTAAGAAGAGAAGACACGAGATAAATTATTAGTAAACTTAAGAAGAGGAGACACGAGAGAAATTATTAGTAAACTTAAGAAGAGGAGACACGAGAGAAATTATTAGTAAACTTAAGAAGAGGAGACACGAGAGAAATTATTAGTAAACTTAAGAAGAGACACGAGAAAAATTATTAGTAAACTTAAGAAGAGAAGACACGAGATAAATTATTAGTAAACTTAAGAAGAGGAGACACGAGAAAAATTATTAGTAAACTTAAGAAGAGGAGATACGTGAGAAATTATTAGTAAACTTAAGAGGAGACACGTGAGAAATTATTAGTAAACTTAAGAAGAGGAGACACGAGAGAAATTATTAGTAAACTTAAGAAGAGGAGACACGAGAGAAATTATTAGTAAACTTATGGAATACGAGAAGATATTAGACAAATGTTTTTCTCGGGATATGCGAGACACATCAGCACGTCAAGTTGAAATTGCAGTCTTATTTACACAGCAGAAAATAGGTACGAGGGTGTTAAGCCACTGTTGTGGGTCGCATCTATTACAACCTAGGATTTCAAATGGCCTGTTATCCCAGGTGTAATGGGAGCAAATAAACACAGTAGAAAAAGTTTAGACTTATATTATCCTTCACCAATTTATAACAGCAATATGTACACTATGTACAGTGATAAATATAGTGCACTCCACGGTAAGCAAGGCAGAAATAGAAGCCACAAGATAGCAGACCGTGCTTCAACCAGCTCTAGAATGGGAATGACAAGGGCAGACAGGAGAGCGGTATCCACATAACCTCTGCGATTGTCAATCCCACCTTCTTATTGGCTAGAACCTGGTCACTAGTTGAACGATGGGGCCCCATCATCAACTCTTAGCAACCTGGTTCGCTGGTTGGGGGAGATAGCCTGTAAATGAGGGTGTGTCCATGCGCCGAATAAAGGTTACGTACTCTTTGCATGCCACACCCCCACCCCCGAGAAGGCTCAGGATTAGGCTGCCACCTCCCAGTGGTAACCGTGCCGCCATGGCACCAAATAATGGGACCGCCTATCCTCTCCACCATCCAACTCTTAGATAGAGCTCAGCTTTCCTAGTGACCAAAAGCCAAACCCTAAACTCAGAGTGAGACAGCAGTCAGATAGGCCAACATAGGTCCAAGATACAAGCGGACGGTAGCCCGTATCCCCTCACTAAAAAAAAACCCCCACATCAGGGGATAAAAAAAAGAGCTTGAAAGGGGGGTTACCACAAATACATCCTAACCTAAATAAAATATTAAACTAGACTCTTGACAAAGAGTCTGCCAACACATTTTCTTTGCCGGCAATATAATTTATTTTTAGGTTGTAGGGCTGCAGCCTGAGCGTCCAACGCATAAGCCTTGTGTTGTGATTCTTCATGGCTTGGAGATAGACTAACGGGTTGTGATCACTGTAGACTGTGACCACCTGCGATGTCTGGCCCACATAAACATCGAAATGCTCCAAAGCCATTACCAGCGCGAGGGCTTCTTTTTCAATGGTAGAGTAAGCTCTCTGATGTGGCTGGAACTTAGCTGAAAAGTATGCGATTGGCTGCAGCTCCTTGTTCCCGATTTGTAATAGTACCGCCCCAACCCCAGACTCACAAGCATCAACCTGTAATGAAAAAGGTTTGGAGAAGTCTGGAGACAGGAGAATGGGTGCAGAGCACAATAATCTTTTTGCTTTATTAAAAGCAGTGTTACAATCTGACGTCCAATTAAAGGGAACTTTATGACTGGTAAGAGAGGTAAGAGGGGCTACAATATCTGAGAAATTCTTACAGAATCTTCTGTAAAATCCTATCATGCCTAGGAAACGTTGAAGAGATTTCCTATCATGAGGAACTGGATAATCTTTAATCGAAAGAACTTTAGCAAGTTTAGGTGCAACATTACCACTACCTACTTCATGGCCTAGAAAAGTGATAGTGGCCTGGCCAAAGGAAGATTTAGATAAATTAACTGTTAATTGGGAATTCTTAAAGGTCTCAAACAGAGCTTTAAGTCTAAGTAGGTGTTGATCCCAAGTATCAGACACCACAACAATATCATCTAGGTATGCTGCCGTGCCTTCAAGTCCTTTAATAGCCTGATGGATGAGTTTCTGGAATGAAGAGGGGGAATTTTTCATTCCGAAGGGGGTAACTGTATACTGATAATGACCTCCTGGAATCACGAAGGCAGAGATTTCCTTCGCCTTATCTGTCAAAGGTACCTGATAGTAACCTTTAAGGAGATCTAATTTGGACACAAAAGTAGCCTTACCCACAAAGTCAATTACGTCATCCAGACGAGGAAGAGGGTAAGCATCTGTGATTGTGACCTCGTTCACTTTACGGTAGTCTGTGCACATACGAAACCCTCCATCAGCCTTTTTTACTAGGATGCACGGTGAAGCCCATGGACTAGATGACTCCTCCACTAAACCATGTTCTAACAAGAAGTCTACTTCCTGCTGAAGTAGCCTTTGCTTTTCAGGATTAGCTCTGTAGGGGGAGAGTTTAATTGGTTTAGATTTTCCCACATCTACATCATGGTAACCTAACGTACATTTTTTCGGCACATCCGAAAAAATATTAGGATATGACTGTAGAAGCTCAGTTAAATTGGTTGCTTGTATTTCAGATAATCCATCCATTAACGGGCTAGGATCCTTGAGGAGGACAGAATTTGAAAGTTTAGTATTAATTTCAGAGATAGAGTGCAAAGAGTCAGAGTCGTCCTCAGAGGTAGAGGACAGAGTCATTACTGGGACTTTATCTGGTGTATGAAAGGCCTTGATTTGATTAATGTGGTAAGTTTTTGTTTTTGAGGTCTTATCAATGGGAGCTACCACATAATTTAAATCGGATAATCTACTTACAATCTGCATAGGTCCCGTATATCTAGCTTTCAAGGTGTGGCCAGGTATAGGTTCCTGCACCAACACCTTGTCTCCTGGATGGAAGGAGCGGAATTGTGCACTTTTGTCATACCTCTGTTTCATCTTACTTTGAGCTATCTTTAGGTTAGCCGTGGCCAACTCACGTGCCACCTGCAACCTTGAAGACGGGTTGTAGAGTGCTGAGCTTACGTCTTCTCCCATCCATCCTTCTTTGAGCACCCGAAGAGGACCTCGTACATTGTGCCCAAAGATCAGCTCAAACGGACTATACCCTGTAGACTCTTGCACCGTCTCCCGTACTGAGAACAGCAACAAAGGTAGTGATTCATCCCAGTCTGTCGGAAAGTGCATGCAAAAACTTCTCATCATTGTTTTTAATGTCTGGTGGAATCTTTCCAAGGCGCCTTGGGACTGAGGATGATAGGCAGTGGATAAGTTGTGAATTATCCCTAACCTAGTTAATACTTCCCTAAATGCTTTGGCAGTGAAGTTAGTACCTTGATCACTTTGAATAGTTTTAGGAATGCCAAAACAAGAAATGAATTTTGTTAAAGCTTTGAGAATAGCTTTAGTATTGATACTACGCATTGGGATCGCTTCAGGATATCTGGTTACTTTATCCATAATTGTAAATAAATACTGATTTCCAGACTTTGACTTAGGTAGTGGACCTACACAATCTATAATTAAATCTGCAAAAGGTTCTCCATCAGCAGGTATGGGTTGGAGAGGTGCAGGTTTAATGGAATGTCCAGGTTTTCCAACTTGCTGACATTCTCGGCAACACCTAATATGATTCTTCACATTTTTCTTTAATTTTGGCCAATAAAATTCTTTTGTGATTCTATACAAGGTTTTTGTAATTCCTAAGTGACCTCCTGATGACGTATTATGAGGTATATTTAATATCTGAGGTCTATACTTGGTTGGAACCACTAACCTGTCGTATAATTGCCGGCCCTCTTTCTCCTTACCAGTCTCAGTGCAAACCAAATAATCATTTTTAACTTCATACTTGACTGGATGACCCCAAGAGGATTTACCCATGGCTGCCTGAAAAGCGAATTTTAAAGAAGGGTCCTTTCGTTGTTCCTCCCGGAAGGACAGTCCCTCGGGCATGGAAACAGAGACATCTGGCAATCCTGCAACCTGGGAATAGGAAGGCTTGATCGGGGTCTGTTCACTTGATTTACGAGACTCCGGCCGGTGTGTCTCATAAAACAACGTGGCTATTCCGAGATCGGAGTCGTCCAAGGATAGGTCAACATTCTCCCCAGACAACCCTTGGGATGTTGCCCGAGTTATGGCCAACACTGGAGAAGCATTAATCATTATAGGTTCAGGACACGAAGTAACAGTAGTAATGTTATTACCCAGTAATAACATGGCATTTTTCATGGGAAATCCTTTTGAGATACCTACAGTCAAGTACCCAGTGTAATATTTGCACTGTAGATAAATTTTATGCAAAGGAACTGAATATATAGCTCCTCCATAGGCTTCCAATAAAACTGAGGAATTCAAGGAAGTATTCTCTGAAAGGGGTAATATTCCTTCTCTGACAAGTGAGCAATATGCTCCAGTATCTCTAAAGGTATTTACTTTAGTTGGTTCTGAGTTTTCCTGAAGGGAAATAAGACTTTCGCAATAATAAGGGGCCATACCTTTTTCTACTTCTCTAGGGGACATGTTACTAGGGATATTAGAGATTTTCCCGATGGGTTGAGGTTTTTGGGGGCAGTTGGAACTGATGTGACCTACTTTATTGCACCTGAAGCAGACGACAGGCTTGCCCTTTACTCCCTGATGACGTTGCAAGTGGTGTCGTTCTGGCTGGTGCCTCTCTGGATATTGTTGTCGAGATGCTCCATAAGTAGTTTGCCTCTCCGCAGGGGGACCATATGTTGAGAAGCGTGGCTCACCAGGTGACTTGGTTGGATGACGTAGACGCTCTCCCTCCGGCTGGCACTTCATTCTCCAATGTTGTCGATCTCTGCTCACGCCAGACTGTTGAAAAGAGAGACGGGACCGCTCGGACAAGGAGCGGTTCGTTTCGAAGGTATCAGCCAACCTGGCCGCCTCCAATGCAGTGGTTAAGTCACGATCCTGCAGAAAGACACGAACCTCTGGTCCCACAGACTCCAGCAGGTTATCAATCAGAATAAGCTGCACCAGCTCCTCAAAGTTAGAGACACCACTCGCTTTATACCAGCTGGTAAAAGCTTTGGTTTGCTGTCTCACAAAGTCCACCAGGGATTGACCAAGCTGCCGCCTGTTCAATTTGAAGGTCTTACGATATTTAGCTGGGATACATGTATATGCTCCCAACACTGTGGTCTTCACTACTTGATAATCAGAGAATTCAGCGTCAGTTAATACCGACGTAAATTCCTGTGCCTTACCCAATAATGCTGTATGAACCAACGCTGCCCAGTGCTGTTCCGGCCACCTCAAGGCTCGAGCCTGATTTTCGAAGCTTTCGAAAAATTGCTCTGGTTCGGCCTCATTGAAGCGGGGAACAAGCTGTACTGCTTTTTGTAAACTGAAATCGTTTACAGAATGCGAAAACTGCCTCCTTTCTCTTTCCCTATCAAATTCTTCCCTTGCGAATGCTCTCTGTTCCCTAGTTTGCTCCAGCGTGATTTTTGCCAGCTCAAGTGCCAACGACGCTGATTCACCTCGAGACAACCCAGCTGCACCATACTGACCATTTTGCTCCGTAGGTGTATCATCTTCCTCATGCGAGAACATAAGTGTTTTTTCCCTAGCTCCCGTAGAGGGAGGAGTTTGATGTGCCATCTCTTCTTCAATAAGTATGTCAGCAATAAGTGAACGCAGTTGCGCAGCTGTGAGAGTGCGTTTATAGGGAATGCCAATGGAACGAGCAATTTGCCAACAACGCTGTAGGGACAATTTAGGTAGGTTATGCAAAGTATATGCCGACACCAGGCGTCTGACTCGTCTAGGTGGCATAAGTTATTCGCTATGCACAGTACGAATACCCCAACGTAACACGTTAATTTGCAGAACACGCTTAGCTATGCACAGTACGATTGCAGAATACGCATACAAGCAAAGCCGACTGCACACAAGATTGACCGTAGCGAAGCGAGCACACTGAACAAGCTAGTAGCGAGCTGTTGAACGATCACACAATAGCAAGGCTGATCATAAGCAACTGACACGCAAAATTTGTAAAGCGAAGCGAAACAGCAAGCTACACAATGTTCCTGCTACAAGCTTCACCCTAAGCTCAACCGTTTCTCTAAGTCCAGCTCTCGGACAGGCTACCCATATTACAACCTAGGATTTCAAATGGCCTGTTATCCCAGGTGTAATGGGAGCAAATAAACACAGTAGAAAAAGTTTAGACTTATATTATCCTTCACCAATTTATAACAGCAATATGTACACTATGTACAGTGATAAATATAGTGCACTCCACGGTAAGCAAGGCAGAAATAGAAGCCACAAGATAGCAGACCGTGCTTCAACCAGCTCTAGAATGGGAATGACAAGGGCAGACAGGAGAGCGGTATCCACATAACCTCTGCGATTGTCAATCCCACCTTCTTATTGGCTAGAACCTGGTCACTAGTTGAACGATGGGGCCCCATCATCAACTCTTAGCAACCTGGTTCGCTGGTTGGGGGAGATAGCCTGTAAATGAGGGTGTGTCCATGCGCCGAATAAAGGTTACGTACTCTTTGCATGCCACACATCCGACGGAAGATGACAAGGATGACCCACAAATAATAATAAAAATTGAATATCCGTGGCAAAAACTAGAAGCGTTAACAGTGAAGTTAACAAGAACGAGGAGTCAACAGTGAAGGCAGAAACAACTCACTGTTATTCTTCACATCATGACAGAACTAAACTTTCAGTATTGTCATTTTTTTTTTGAGAACGTTGCGTATTTGCAGCCCAGAATTCATAGATGAAGAAATATTGAAGATTTATGAAATAGCTAATGACATAAAATATCCAGAACACTTAACTGATACATCTTTTAAAATTGCTAGAAATACTTTTTACAATTCAAAAAAGGACAAACAACCTTATTCAACAAAAAATATGTTAGTTTTCCCTTACCATTAAAACTTTCTTGATATACCTTCTCTACTTAAGGATTTTAATATCAAAGTTTTATTTTAATTTCTTGAAACAGTAAAAAACTTTTAATAAAAAAAATTCCCCCAAAATGGTGACGCCTGTGTCTACCGAGTCCCTGTACAAAATGTGATAAAATTTATTACGGTCAAACTGGGAAAAGTTTTGATCTAAGATGACTGGAACATAAATATAACAGATTGTAATAAAGTTGGTAGAATTACCGACAATATGTAAAGTAAAAGGACACAAGTGCAACTAATGTGACATTTATTGTGGCAACGTTTCAACACTCTCCAGGAGCTGGAGAGCGAAACGTTGCCACAATAAATGTCACATTAGTTGCACTTGTGTCCTTTTACTTTACATAAATATAACATTAGAAGTGTATAAGAGTCTAATGCTCTGTTTATTTATGTGACAGATTGAAACCATCCAACTGATTTTCAAAAAGACGAGAAAGTTGTATCAAGCATAACCATAGTTGACAGAAATATAATATTTTCAAGTTTCATAAAAAAAATAGTTTTGGTATTAATATGAAAATTTGGGAAGAATTTAAGATATATTCGACAACTTAAAAATCTTAAACCCTGGATAGAATACAAACTTTGTCTGACAGGTCCTTGACCTGTGGGTTAGGTATATATATATATATATATATATATATATATATATATATATATATATATATATATATATATATATATATATATATATATATATATATATATATATATAGTGAATTAGGAAGAACTCATTTAAAATTAAGTTCTTTCTAAAATTTTCTCTTATATGTTTAAAGATATATATATTTTTTCATTTATACTAATGTAAAAATTATTAATTTTGTACCAAAAGAACCTTAGAAAACTTGCATAACTTAATTATAACAAGGGCAATTTAATTTAGCCTAATCCAGCTAAATATATTTTAGATAAGTTTGCAATAATTTAACGATAAACAAACACAATGAAATATATTTTTTTCGTTAGGTTCAGAATGATTTTTTGCGAAATTATTGCATGCAAATTTTTTCGCTTGCCTTATTCGGCAAGAAGAGCGTTGCTATTTAAGCAATACTCACAAGTTTTTTACGTATGTATGTGTGTGCTTATGCATGCTTGTACATATAAATTCTATTTTTTATGTATGCATGTGCATATGTATTTATGAACATTTGTGTCCTTGTGCATGGTCAGATATACGCTTGTGCAAATATATACATATGCATATGTATGCTTATGTGTGCATTTGTATACGTGTGTATATGAATACATATTTATGTGTGAGTGGTATGTTTATACACACACACACACACACACACACACACACACACACAAATATAAATATATATATATATATATATATATATATATATATATATATATATATATATATATATATATATATATATATATATATATATATATACCTATAATATAATGTCTTGTGTGTTAGCCAGTGTTCGTGCTCACGACACAAGTATTACTGTATTTTTGTTGTTATTAATTAAGGAGCAAATGGTGTTTACCATAATGCACGAGGTAGCCTTGGTGGCTCACTGTCAGAGTCCAGTGGTTGTAGTACAACTGACGGGGTGTGGTATGAAGACGAGCAGGTCTCCAGGCGAAAGAGCCTCTAATTTCCTTAGAGACAACACCTTGAAAACAGTACTTAGATGGACACATTTTCATACCATACAATGAATGTATTCCTACAATGATTGTGGGAATACAATCATTGTATTGCCAAAGAAGATTGTATTCCCAGTAGAGCTATTAGTAAACATTGTGGTTGGCGAGTATCAGCAGTATTAATAAAAACCAGACAATCCCTAGGAATATAATTGGTTTAATGTGGCAGCAGACACTTTCCACGGGATTGATAGACATGTTAACAATAAATTACAACGCAACCTGTAATTTTAACCACGGGTGAAATTTATTAGTGTTTCGTCTACGTCTTACTTAAATAATCTGCGACCTGACAGGGTTCCTTTCCGCAACTCATCTGCCCTACAGTCTGGAAACAAACTGATAAGTATCATAAAGTCTGATTAAATCACTGATGAATAGAGCGCTGAACCGTCTTATATAATTAAATTAAATTCCCGTACTGAGAGATAACTTGGATATTGTAAACTGTTATGAGTACATGCATTACTTAATACACTTAAGTTTCTTTTATTAACCTTTTAGATTAAAAATTTATATAATGTTTCTATAAACATTTTCTCATGCTATATAATTATGCCATTACGGTAGCCTCCCGCCTAGTAAAGTTGAACATTCATGATTTTTATGTAATTCTAGGCAGCTTATATAGTTTTTTAATATAAATTTTAATTAATATTTTATCAGTTTGGTTGATAATGGAGACAAGGTCACCTTGGACCTGAAGGGGATTAAAGAGGCACTGAAGGCACTCAAATGTCACATTACCCGAGCCATGGAAAAAGTGAGTAGAAATAGCTTCCGACTCACATCTGAAGGTATTAAATGATCTGTATGAGTCTTGAGGCTATACAAGATCTTTCTTCTTTATTAGCAGAATGCACTAATGAGAAAGAAGGAAAGCAATTAATAAACATCTACGATAATTACCAAGAAAAAGTTTTATAACACTGTCCAACAAGGGTTCAGTTCACGTTTAAAAAACACGGGTTTCTAATAATTTTTGGAACCTGATTTCAAATCTGAGCTTAATTTTGCCGCAATTTCTGTGAAATAGAAACCAACGCTGAACGATTTCATAGACTTGATGATCGGTTGACGGTCGACAATTACTGGACATTGATGTCGGAGAATAATAACGAACACTAAAAAAAAAAAAAAAAAAAAAAGCTTGAAGACTGTGACATAAACATTTTTACACGACTGTTGGGAACTTTCTGTTATTTTATGCTTATATAAAATGATTTTTCTTAAAGAAATATTGGCTTTATTGCATGCACCTCACTTAATGTCGATGTATAATGTAATACCTGTGAGTGTTAGGCAATATATATCATGTGGGTCTTGAACATTAAATTGCCAAAATATTGATCATAAGATACAAAAAAAACTTACGCCATAGAGACTACACAAACTTTAATTCGTGATCAGTGCATCAAAGTTTGCTTAAAACAACTAATTAGTTTTTGAAGTAGATAAACAGTTCAGTTTTATTGTCTGATGCTTTGTGAGATTTCTTAAACCAGCTCGATCCAGAAGAGAGATAACCAAGTTGGTGTTAATAAGAATGTCTTCTTCACAAATTGACTACAAAACGGTCTAATGCTATGACTGTATTGTATTATGTGTTGTGATAGTACATAGGCTTCTTGAACGGATTAAAACCTAGGTCTGAACAAACCCCAAGGTTAGTTTTTCACATCCCTCCAAAAACTCTAGCCAAACAGATTCGGTGTCAGTCGCTTCTAACTTTATTTCTTGTCTAATGCAACAGTTAAAATTATCTTTGACATACATTGGCATCCCGCCACTCTTCCTATTGACCCTACCTAATCAGCTGATAACGAAATCTCTCTTCAGTGGATCCAAAATAACAATAAATCAGATACCGGACCAATGCCTAAATGACTCGCATCACCCTCGATTTTTTTACCATCTCCTATGAGTGGAAAATCTAACCAGTCTGTAAATTACGTAAATTAATCGTGGTAAATGCTGGCTTCAAAGAGGCCAGGTGAATTAGAAACTGTTATAAGAGATACAGTCAGAAATAAAAGATCTGTTGGAATTGTAAGGAAAAAAGTATCTGTTAAGCAATATTTGTATTTTCCTTCAAGTTTCTTTTGCGTTGCTGTAGTTTGTTAGCTATTTTGCTCGGTCTTTTTTTTTTTGCATTACTTGTCTGCCCCTGTGTTGAGTTAGACATAACAATTAACAACCGTACGTCTGGCCTACAAACTAAATTGTTTACAATCCTAATGCTGCTAAGGTTAGCTAATGACTCTGAGCTTGACTCTATGATCATTACTAATTCTGTGTCATCAATGAAGGCTCTTGACTCACATAATGACTCTTAACAACATGCTCATTGAAAAAGTCTGATAAAGATACTCAAAAATCCGGGAAAAGGAAATTAATGTACAACTGTTATGGATTCCATCACACGTTGGATTACTTCTTCATGATGAAGTTGATACATTAGCCAAGACAAGTGCCCTGAAGGAGCATGTAGATTATAACTTTGGTGTATCTGTCTAGCATTAAGAATAATATTAGGAGAGAAGTAAATAATGTAACTGAATGTTATAGGAATGCAATTAGTAGCCTGAGTAGATCTATAAACCACTATGATAATATGAACGTAGATAAGTAAGCTTATGGAGTAACTTGCATGGGGAACAGATTGACTGATGTAGTAGTCAGGCTTCGGCTTGGTTACAAGTACTTCTGGCAATTTGGCAGACACACAGATGATGATCAAACCAAATGCAAAGTATGTGGCCAGTCCTATGGTCACTATCTTGAACACTATGTGCTTAATTGTCCACTTACTGAAGAATATAGGAATAGACAGTATAATAATCTATTAATAATCTATATGATATGTCAAGATATCTTATTAATGAAAATAAGATACCAGATATATTCAGCCAATTTTCTAAATTTGCTTGTAACAGATAAGCGAACTGTAGAAATTAATCCAGATGTACTCCTGTAAACCTTTTCGGCGCCTAGTTCCTAGACTTTTTGTGTATTCATATGCGCTTGCGTTACCATCCACAGAATGGATATGGGGTGTATAGTGAACTAGCCGCTTCAGTGACAAAATCTAAAAAAAAATCTCGCCTGCCGTCCTTTCTTCCCCATCATCCCAGTTATCCTTCACCCATCCAACTTTTTCCACCCCGTTATCAACACACGTCCACCTATTCTCTCCCTGCTCTTTCCTGCCCTCTTTAATCTTAGTAACACAAATATTACTTTCTTGTCCTCTCTTCTAATCCTGCCTCTACTCCCATTTCCCCCACATCCTACCCTCCTGATCCCACACCAATTCTAATTGTAATATTTCTTATCTCTCTCTATTACATGCTAATTACACAATACCTTACACAAATTCCCATTCAATCTCTCACCACAAGTTAGACCTAATACACGAAGTCTCAGCACAAGGGAATAATAAAAGGATTAAAGTATAGTAAAGAAAATGTAGATGGAATCACAAACAAAAGTAAAAAAATTAATGGGCAGCGTAGTAGAAGTGCATCCTGACGTTATGGCTCTCATGGAGATAATACTCTCAGGAATAATAGCCAGTGCGTTATTCTCAGAAGGTTGCCACATAGAAGATATAGAGAGGAGGTAGGGTATCAGAAATGGTAAGAGTCAAGTGAGTTTTGAGTAAATGAGATGCATATAGGATGAGGAATAATGACTGATTTCCTTTATTTTTTATATTGCTATATTGCACTGCGAATGTTTACCATCCAATACATCGGGAATTATTCTCTGTCTGCAAATCATTTATATTTCAAAACAAGAAGCAATTCATTGCGTGAGGGGGAAAAATACGCTCATGAATCTAATATTATATTGCGTAAAGTTATTACCATATGTGTTTGTATATATGCAATATATGTGTTTTATGAATATTAAATCTTACTGCAGAAGACGGAAAGTATTCCTGTGACTGTGGATTGCAGTATATTATAATCCACCAGTAATCAACAGTAGACCAAGGCAGGAGTACGATGACAACAACACAGCTATAATAAGCAGGTTAGAGAGCAAGTAGAAGCAAAACAAAGGAAATAAACTGGAAGACCTGTGATCTACATGAAGGGCTAGACAAGTGGAAGGCCAGACACATGGAGGGTCAGACACATGGAAGGTCAGACACATGCAGGGTCAGACACATGGAGGGTCAGACACATGGAGGGTCAGACACATGGGGGATCAGACACATGGAGGGTCAGACACATGGAGGGTCAGACACATGGAGGGTCAGACACATGGAGGGTCAGACACATGGGGGGATCAGACACATGCAGGGTCAGACACATTGGGAGGTCAAACACATGAGGGGTCAAACACATGGAGGGCCACATACATGGATGGTCAGACCCATGGAGGGCCAGACATATGGATGGTCAGACTCATGGAGGGTTAGACACATGGAGGGCCAGACATATGGAGTCCAGACACATGGAGAGCAAAACTGATGTAGGCACGAATAGAAAATTTAAAGACTTAAGATGTCAGAGAAACTACAAGAGAGAGAAAGTACGTCTGGCTTGAAGCAAACTCAGATTAAGCTTTGTCAAAAGCTTGTAAAACTGCATAGGTTTCAACCACACTGGTTTTTCAGCTTAAGGGATTGAACCCGAACACCATGTAAGAAAGGAGAGAGAGAAGTAATCATATGTTTAGACGCATAAATTACTCATAGCTATTGATAAGGCGAATAGGGGCAGACTTTGTCTTGCAAAGGAACGTAGATGAATATTAGTAATTACTTTTTGAGCCACTGGATAGTAGAAAAACGTAATGAAATGAATCTGAAATTTGTGGAGGCGAACCGAAAACACAGTTTGAAGAGCAGATACGATAGGGCTCAAGTAGGACAGAAACTCGTGATGTGTGTAGATGAAGTATAAGAGGCAGGGACCAAGACAAGGGGCTCGACCCCCGCAATAAAAAAATGTGAGAACAACTCGGTGGATGCACAACACTACACAGGAATACTTTCCATCTTCTGCAGTAAGATTAATATTCATAAAACACACATATATTGCATATATACAAACACATTATGGTAATAACTTTACGCAATATAATATTAGATTCATGAGCGTATTTTTCCCCTTACGAAATGAATTGCTGCTTGTTTTGAAATATAAATGATTTGCAGACAGAGAATAATTCCCGATGTATTGAATGGTAAACATTCGCAGTGCAATATATATATATATATATATATGTGTGTGTGTGTGTGTGTGTATATTATTGTGCCCACGAACGAGTGGTATTGATCAATAACAACACTGCACTAGCCAGTGCTGTTACTGATCAATACCACTCGTTCGTGGGCACAATAATATATATATATATATATATATATATATATATATATATATATATATATATATATATATATATATATACAGTGGTCCCTCGTTTATCGTAATTAATCCGTTCCTGGAGCCGTTACTATAAACGAAATATACGATTTGCGAATCAATTTTCCCCATAAGAAATAATATAAATACAATTAATCCGTTCCTGACACCCAGAAGTATTAAAACAAAAAAAATTTTTACATGAAATATACATATAGTACATAAACAATACAATGGGAAATGATGAATGAAACATTAACAGCATAACACTTACCTTTATTGGAGATTCTTCTTAGTGTATGGGAGACTGGAGGAGGAGAGAGATTGGATTGTTTACAGTTTGGAAGGGGAATCCCCTTCCAGCAACACCTCAGGTACAAATTGCTTCTCTGGGGTTGCTTCTCTTCTCTGTTTCTTAATGCCACTAGGACCACCTTGAGAGTCACTCTAGTCCTGTCTCGCAAAGTAACTGTGGAGAGAGCTGTTTCTGGCGTCTCTTTAACACTTCCCGAAAATGGCCCAAGACTTTGTCACTGTACATATTTCTCACCTTCTTTACCACAGGCTTGGCACTAGGAGCTTTCTTTGGAGCCATGGTAGCTTATTTAGTAATTGCAAGCACTAAATTGAGTGGAACATTATGAAATATTTCGTAGGAGCACTTGAGGGGACCTTCACTCGCTGGTAAACAATGCCAGACTGGCTGGGTAGGGACGCCGGGTCACACCGTGCGTACGCGTCCCAGACAATCTACTATTCGCGAGTCAACCTATGAAAAGCGAGTCCATGTTTATACGAAAATACTCCTATTATTGGCGAAATTTACGATTGCCGAGAATTACGAAAAGCGGGGGACCACTGTATATATATATATATATATATATATATATATATATATATATATATATATATATATATATATATATATATATATATACATATATATATATACATATATATATATATATATATATATATATATATATATATATATGTATATACATATACATTTTATATACATTATATATATATATATATATATATATATATATATATATATATATATATATATATATATATATATATATTTATGTATATATATATTTATATATATATATATATATGTATATAAAATTATATATATATATATATATATATATATATATATATATATATATATATATATATAAATACATACATATATCAATGCACCAGAAACAAGCGGGTATATACAGAGAAAGATCGCAGTCAGCAGGACTCGATACTGTTACTGGGACGGACAAGATTCCCTATGGGGTATGCAAAAGATCGCAGTCAGCAGGACTCGATACTGTTACTGGGACGGACAAGATTCCCTATGGGGTATGCAAAAGTGTAAGAATGTTCCTTAACGACACTTTGTGATGGTTTAGTAATGGGGAAGGTTAGGTTAGGTTTGTCAGGAAATAGGACAAGTTTCCTGACGTGGGTCTTAGTCATATGATGATCCGAAGCTGGAGGTTTTGGTAACAACCATCCCCCCCACTTCATAGATCTAAACTTACTCCCTGTTCAGAACATCCACACTTACTACTGTGCAATCTATATCTATAGGACCTTAAATTCCAATATTAACCTTGACCTAAAACTCTTTCTTGATAGTTGTGACAGGATCCACAGGCATAACACAAGACACAAACGTCTCTATGACATTCCCTGTGTCCGACTAAACCTTTACAAAAATTCAATGTATTTCAAAGGACCTAAAATCTGGAACACCCTACCTGAAAACTCTAGAACTGCAGACACACTCATCACTTTCAAAACTACAGTTAGAAAACATCTTATCTCCCTGGTACACCCCGACAACTAACTACATGATAACCACCTGGTGGTTCACAAATACACTCACCCACTGACTATAAACACAGAAATACTAATCTTAATCTTAAAATAATGAATCCTAACTAGTCATAAGTTTGCCTATTTTACTCCAATATAGACACTTTGTATTGTGCTAAAACAAAAGCATTCACATTGCTAAACTCATAAATTATAATGTAGTCACCTAGCCTTAATACCATAATCTGTAAGGATTTAATGTTAAGAATTAATCTAAGTCTGCCCGAAATGCCTAGCCATGCTAGGTGTCCTAGTGGCCCCCTCTGTAATTAGTATTTTATAACATGTAAACCACACAATATCCAAATCCTGTAAACCCCACATTGTAACCCTTATAGAGAATAAACTTGATTTGTCCAAGGCCTTCCGTTAGTAATGGAGAAGTTTTGTTCGGGCTACCTGGAGGATATTCCGGGGATCAATGCCTCCGCGGCCTGGTCCACGACCAGGCCTCCCGGTGGATCTGGGTCTGATCAACTAGGCTGTTATTGCTGGCCGCACATAGTCCAACATATAAACCACAGCCCGGCTGATCCAGCAACGACTTTAAGTATCTGTCCAGCTGTTGTACCTTCATGTTCATAAATCCTAGTATCCAAATGCCTTTGTTTTTCCTATATACGAGGCTTTAGAGCACTCACACGTGTATTTGTAAACAACAGAAGATTCAAACAATGTTATCTTTCAAACAATGTGATCTTTGAAAGAGAAACTCAGTGTTTACTACCCAGTATCCAGCATGCGCCCGCCAGCCGACCTCAAAGGATCACACTATGTTAGTGATTGGGACGATTCCAAATATTTTACCGATATCAATACCCAATTTTCGGCCGATACCAATACCGATGCTTTTCCTATATTTTTTAATTCCAAAATTATAATGACTGTTCAATATGCAACGGAAGTCTTATTGCACAATGGATATTAAATAACACAAGGTTAAATATTAAATAACTTAATTTCTCTGAGATGACAATGTCATTACTCAATAGTTGGCTAGTTGTGTTAGTTACTACTTGTCAATAGCAATAGTGTGGTTGCGCGCGCGCGCGCGTGTACATTGTGTGTGTGTATGCGCGCGTGTGTGTGTACTCACCTAGTTGAGGTTGCGGGGGTTTGTATTATGTGCGTAAGTGGACGTATGAGTAACTCACGATCGTGAGGTAGTGTAAATTTTGATACTTTTAAGCATACATGTAATATTAATAGTAGTGGAGATGTCGTGTTTGAGGTCGATATGTGGTGAGAATATTATGCTGAGAATTCTGAGTGTATGCTACAGTAGAATGTCACATTAAAGTTGACCTTGCGTTCTTTTACCTAACATTGTCGGTAATTTTAACATTATTACTCAGTACGTACACAGTGTAAAGACAACGTTAGGAATCGTAACCAAATCTTACAGTACAATGAAAAAGATATACAAAATATTTGGAAGAATTATACCTTTGATGATAAAAGAGTAAAAAATGACAGGAAGGTGGAACATATTAATCGAAATGGTAGACGATATTCCAAATGGCTGCCTACGAAATGCTTGACGTTTTTTCCGGCTGCCTACGAAATGCTTGACGTTTTTTCCATTTTATATCAGAATCTACAGTATATGGATAAAAACGAAAGAGATTTTTTTTTAAAATTTGCTATAGGAACATAAGCAAGCACGCGCGCGCGCGCGGGAGTCAGTGTCGTTATCAAGTGCTCCAGACATTTAGTGTTGTAGCCATTTAGTGTTATAGTTGCGTTGCTAGGATATTATCAGCGGTTATTATGTGTCACAGAGTCAGTGAATATACTTACAAGATTTTTAACAAGGTTTTCACAGCATGAAAAATGTGATAAAGTCCAATAATTTACAATTTAAATTAGTGTTGGGTGTTGTTGACTGGAAGACTGATCAACGCTGCTGGCGTCACTGTTGACACAAAACTAATATAACTAACAACAAGTCAAGGTTGTGACCTAAATAAAAAAAAAAGGTGTAAATGTCTGGTCAATGATGGCCGAAGTGAAGTGATAAGTTGATTAATGAGTGATTTGAAAAATAAAAGATCAAACAAAATAGAATCTCCAGCAGTTGGTGTCAAAAGTGAGCTGTAAATACAATAAATACAATTAATACCAGGGTATTAATGGGACTGTGTCAGTGACAAAACTGGAATGTATAAGAAGAGCGTAATAAAATAAGTAACATAAACATCGCTCGACGTAACAGAAGCGCTAAACCCGGAGGATTATACAGCGCCTGCGGGGGGGGGATGTGGAAGACATTCAGGCTTAATTCGGGGAACTGGAGCACAGATCCAATTCCCAAAATCAAGAGCCCCTCACCAACATCAAGGAACCTTCCTTGAGGGGTCAAGCCAACAGGAAGATTTTAACTAGGCTGTGACTGCTGACGCCGCATTCTCATCTATATTTTGAAGCAATCTGGTCAGTGTCTTTTGTTTTTTTTTTGTCTCGCCCAGCTGGTTGTGTAGGATCTGTCTATCGTTGAGTGCCAGGAGATAAATAGGGGCACCCTTGACACAGTATTACAACTAAATTATTAGAATTAATTTTGTACATGGGGGGTGATGAGTGTATGTTTGGGTGTCGTTAAAGGATCTTATGTCCGCTAATAAGCAATATAATAATAATTGTTATTATAGATAATTAGGAATAGAGTGAAAGAAAATTTAAGAGCGCTTAAAAACGGAGCAGCCTAGCGTAATATAAACTATGACTAACTTAAAAACGTGGGCAGTGCTGAGTGTGCCTATGGGTGTTTTTAAAAGATCTCAGTGCATCAGTAAATTATATAATAATAATGGCTGATACATAATTAATTGGTAATAGAGTTGTGGGTGAGTGGAATAAACTCTCAAGTACCGTCATAGAAGCTAAGATGTGTAGTTTTAAAAATAGGTTAGATAAATACATGAGTGGGTGTGAGTTTGACCTGACTAGCTTGTGCTACTAGGTTAGATGCCGTGCGCCTTCCTTAAGTGAATGTGACATGACCTGACTAGGTTAAGGCATTGGCTTAAGCCGGTAGGAGAATTGGTCCTGTCTTGCATGGGCCAGTAGGACAGTGTTCCTTCTTTCGTATGTTCTTATATACTTCAAAAGGGAGGTGGAGCCTAACGTATTATAGTGACTAATTTTCAACTACATGGGCAATGCTAAGTGTACTACGAGTATTTAAAAAAAAACTCATGTGCTCCAGTAAGTATTATAATAGTAAATATTAGTATATAATTAATTAGGACTAGAGTGAGAGAGAATTCTGAAAACCAAGAAGACTTGTGTAGCCTAACGTAAAGTTACTGGGGGGAGCCCCCTACTCAAAGACAGACAGTGACACACACAGAGGAAGTGGAACAGTCTGGCGAGCGATGTAGTGGGGGCAGGAACCATACATAGCTTTAAGACGAGGTATGATAAAGCTCATGGAGCAGGGAGAGATAGGACCTAGTAGCGTTCAGTGAAGAGGTATGGCCAGGAGCTGAGTCTCGACCCCTGCAACTACAATTAGGTGAGTACACACACATACAAACAGGTACACACACACACACTTCAACTTTTGATATAAATTCCATCGAACGCTTCCATTATTTCGTCTTTCAATAAATCTAAGACTTAGTTGTCCTTCAGAAAGTTTTATTACTGTGTCCGCCTTTATTGCTTTCCACTCGTTTGTGCACCGCTTATGCAATCAACTTTCAGTGTCGCTGTATATACATCCTCCACTGTATAAAATGTTTTGAATATCCCATGTCTACTATATTCAATGTCAGTTGTATTCAGTGTCTACTGTATATGGTCTTTGTTTTCTTGAGAGTGGTATTTAGAACTGAACCTACTCTCCCTTTCCATAGATCGAACTTTACTGCCTTCCATTCTGTTAGAGGGAAAATGACCTCTACGAGTTTTGCGCTCCCCTTCCTTCGATTGAGTCTGATTTCTTCCCATTCCCCCAAGCGATGCATGATCCCCACGTGTTTAGCGTCCTTCAGAAAGAAGTAATTAATAATAATAATAATAATAATAATAATAATAATAATAATATAATAAAAATAATAATAGTAACAGCGCTAATATTACTACTACTACTACTACTACTAATAATAATAATAAATAATAACAGCATTACTACTACTACTACTACTACTACTACTAATAATAATAATAATAATAATAAAAACAATAATAATAACAGCAATAATATTACTACTACTACTACTACTACTAATACTAATACTACTAATAATAAAAACAATAATAATAGCAGCAATAATATTAATGCTACTACTACTACTAATAATAATAATAATAATAAAAACGATAATAACAGCAATAATAATAATAATAATAATAATAATAATAATAAAAACAATAATAATAACCAATAATAATACTACTACTAATAATAATAATAACGATAATAATAACAGCAATAATAATAATAATAATAATAATAATAATAATAATAATAATAATAATAATAATAAAAACAATAATAATAACCAATAATAATACTACTAATAATAATAATAATAACGATAATAATAACAGCAATAATAATAATAATAATAATAATAATAATAATAAAAACAATAATAATAACAGCAATAATATTAATACTAATGATAATAGTACGATTTCTCCAATCATGTGAGGATCTGCTCATAACAACTCACCATCAGATACATTATGCAACTGTATTGTCATAATTAATTTTTTCATTGACATTGTTATAAAGGTTTCAATTTTTGGAAAAAAACTAACAATGAAACCTCACTTAAGGTCCCTAAAAAATACAGTCTTCTGCAGCTAAATTCTGCTGTGTATATCATAGGTTAATTGAAATTTATTTAAAATTACTTAAAATCACTGATATAATTTTTTTTTCGATATGCTCAAATCGATTTCTGCTGATATATGACAAAAATAAATTTTTCAGTCGGCTTATTTGGGAAAGTGCATCCTGGCCAAACTGGACGATTCGGCTTAAACGGTTCGACATTTTATTTATATATATATATATATATATATATATATATAATTGTATCCACGAACGAGTAGTATTGAATCAATAACAACACTGCGATTACCTGAGGATTCGAACCCATGTCGTTTTTGCCCGCCTCATGGTGAGCGAAAATCACTCATGACGCCCTTACCCACTGGACCACGCAATCCTACAAGAATGAAGGTACAACGCCTAGCAGAGCTAGGCGTCGTACCTTGATCCGAGGACATACGGTGGTGTGGGTGCCTCTGAGCTAATTTCATTCTACTTCCCGTTTGGTGTACTAGGCTCCACGTGCAGTACTTTTGTATTTTCGTATTTTCACGTTGTGAATCACATCGAGTGAGTCAGCTCAGTGAATTACATCCATCGAGTCGGCTCAGTGAGTGACACCCAATGATTCGGCTTAGTGAGTCACCCAGTGAGTTACGCTCTGTATGAAGAGACAAAAGTGACTGTTAAAGCTATATGTGTTGCTGTAAATCTAAGGAAAACAATCAATGTAAAATGATGGAACCCTGATATTAAATATTGCTCTCTCTCTCTCTCTCTCTCTCTCTCTCTCTCTCTCTCTCTCTCTCTCTCTCTCTCTCTCTCTCTCTCTCTCTCTCTCTCTCTCTCTCTCTCTCTCTCTCTCTCTCTCTCTCTCATAATTTTTAGTGTTAGGTTAAGTGATTTACCTTTATTTACAAGGTAATAGCTGTTGCTTAAGTTACCGCTTTTAAAAAACTTTCTTTTTAGGAAACTTACAAATAGAGAACAGGATGAACTAGGAGCTTACTGTAGGACAGCGATTTCATTTGGTCAACTGACCATAGTTCATAGATGCTATGCTGCACGAACATATTCCAGACTCGAGTCGTTCTAAGAATGATTGATCTCAGATGCAGTGATGTTCTTGAGAAAGGTGCAAGAGTGCAGTTGCTTTATGCTGCCCGTGTTGTTGTATACAAGCTATCTTAGTTAAATAAATATCAGAGTATAGTCGTCTAACCACGGTATGGGCGAGGATTGAACTCGCAGTGAGTCGTGAAGCTCCAGATTTCTTGAGTTATAGTCATCTACATAGACAAGGCATTATGGGAAGAAGTGAAGAAGGTCGTTGTAGTAAACGCTCATAACGATGGACGACCAAGAAAACTTCCCCGTTGAACACTTGCACTAATAAAGTCTCTCTTTCTCTCTCCCCTCTAAGGGCAGGGGGAGGTGAGAAATGGACCAAGAAACTACTAAACTTGCCAGCATGATTGAAGGCAGCTTTCTAAGGCAGTTTGTCACATCTTCCACTCGTGAAAACAATATAATGAAACTTTCTCTGACCACAAATTGCGACCTTGTCCACACAAGTGAGGTAGCAGGGAAACACGGCAACACTAACTAAAACAACATTCGAGTTACTGTATATTATGTAGATGAATGGTTCAGAGAACCGACATGTTGATAAATTAGACACATGTGCAACTCTTGGGTATCTTTATTGAGGAAACAATAAAGATACCCAAGAGTTGCACATGTGTCTAATTTATCTACTGTATATTATCACTGAGTCTTTGGGAAAGCGCTAAACCTATTGTCATCACCCAGCTCCCGATGAAATGAGATGCAAGCAGGTTTGATGCAAGGAAGATATCAAGGCAAATTCCTTGGATCAAGAGCCTGTCATATTCCCCATATTCCTAAGAACTTTGTTCTTCTCAAATAGAGAAGAACAAAGTTTGACAAGATGTTCTCAGATATCAACGTGAAGTAAATCCAGCAAATAAATACTAATAATACAGAGAAGATAATGAACAATTTTATAAAAATTGTCAATAAACAGAGGGATATTATACTAAAATAGATTGTATAGCAAAACAACGAATTGAGATCATGAGGTTAAAAAAGGCAATGCAGACATGAAATTGAAATTTACTAATAACAAAAGCTATACAAACTACACACAAAGTGAAAACAACGAAAACATAAGAGATCATAAGCAGGAATTTGAAAGACGAATTGCACTCGTAAAAGATAACCCAAAGCAAGTCTTAAAATACACTAAGTGAAGAGAATGTGGAATACAAAGGACTGTTACCTGCAAATATAAATGTTAATTGTGGGTCTGCACCATTAAACACTTGGGGAAGATCATTTAGAACAAGTGAGCCATTAGAAAAAGCACCTTTTTGTGATATAGGTCAACACCGAGGAGCCGAAGACCGTAGATATAAAAATGTACACTGTTATGTCCAGATCATTCAGTACCAGTAAGGTGGCCACGGTGGAATCTGGCTGCACCTCCAGACACAAGTCATACCTATGTAATAATGAAGGGTCAGTACAGATAATTTATTTTTTATTTTCATCTCATTTTTAATTTGTATTGTTTCTCTTTTCTTAATACTTATAGTGTTTTGATGTTTATTACATGTTTAGTTCTTGTTCTAATATATGATTTCTCTGATTTGAACAGTGCCAGATGATGGACTATAGTTAATTCCGAAATTCGTTGTGAATAAGTGATGTTTCAAGTAGCAGTGCTGTTTTTATCTTCTCTATAAGATTCCACTTCCCAGGGAATACTTCTGTCTCTACACACACACACACACACACACACACACACACACACACACACACACACACACACACACACACACACACACACACACACACACACACACACCTTGGAGAGGGAGCAGAAATGCTGTGTGTCCCATTAACCACAATCCTCAACACATCCCTTGAAACTGGGCAACTACCTGAGGTATGGAAGACGGCAAATGTAGTTCCCATTTTTAAAAGAAGGAGACAGAAAAGAGGCGCTAAACTACAGACCAGTGTCACTGACGTGTATAATATGCAAAGTCATGGAGAAGATTATCAGGAGGAGAGTGGTGGAGCACCTGGAACGGAACATAAGTATAAATGACAACCAGCACGGTTTCATGGAAGGCAAATCCTGTGTCACAAATCTTCTGGGGTTTTATGATAAAGTAACAGAAGTAAGAGACGAGAGAGAGGGGTGGGTTGATTGCATCTTCTTGGACTGCAAGAAGGCCTCTACACACACACACACACACACACACACACAAAGGAATCTGGGAAGACAGGACAGAGGGGGACACCAACAGGGAATGCACCAACAAGTGCTGGATGACATAAACACAACTGAGGAGGAGGTGAAGAAGCTGCTAAGTGACCTTGATACCTCAAAGGCAGTGGGACCGGACAACATCTCCCCGTGGGACCTTGGAGAGGGAGCAGAAATGCTGTGTGTCCCATTAACCACAATCTTCAACACATCCCTTGAAACTGGGCAACTACCTGAGGTATGGAAGACGGCAAATGTAGTTCCCATTTTTAAAAAAGGAGACAGAAAAGAGGCGCTTAACTACAGACCAGTGTCACTGACGTGTATAATATGCAAAGTCATGGAGAAGATTATCACTAGGAGAGTGGTGGAGCACCTGGAACGGAACATAAGTATAAATGACAACCAGCACGGTTTCATGGAAGGCAAATCCTGTGTCACAAACCTTCTGGAGTTTTATGATAAAGTAACAGAAGTAAGAGACGAGAGAGAGGGGTGGGTTGATTGCATCTTCTTGGACTGCAAGAAGGCCTTCGACACAGTTCCTCACAAGAGGTTAGTGCAGAAACTAGAGGATCAGGCGCGTATAACGGAAAGGGCACTTCACTGGATCAGAGAATACCTGACAGGGAGGCAACAACGAGTCATGATACGTGATGAGGTATCACAGTGGGCACCTGTGACGAGCAGGGTCCCACAGGGGTCGGTCCTAGGACCAGTGCTATTTTTGGTATATGTGAATGACATGATGGAAGGGATAGACTCAGAAGTGTCCCTGTTCGCAGATGATGTGAAGTTAATGAGGAGAATTAAATCAGAAGAGGATCAGGCAGGCCTTCAAAGAGACCTGGACAGGCTGGGCACGTGGTCCAGCAACTGGCTTCTCGAATTCAACCCTGCCAAATGCAAAGTCATGAAGATCGGAGAAGGGCAAGGAAGACCGGAAACAGAGTATAGGCTAGGTGGCCAACGACTGCAAACTTCGCTCAAGGAGAAAGACCTTGGCGTGAGTATAACACCGAACACGTCTCCGGAAGCACACATCAACCAGACAACTGCTGCAGCATATGGGCGCCTGGGAAACCTGAGATTAGCATTCCGATACCTAAGTAAGGAATCTTTCAAGACACTGTACACCATGTACGTCAGGCCCATACTGGAGTATGCAGCACCAGTTTGGAACCCACACCGGGTCAAGCACGTTAAGAAATTAGAGAAAGTGCAAAGGTCTGCGACAAGGTTAGTTCCAGAGCAAAGGGGAATGTCCTATGAAGAAAGGTTGAGCGAAATCGGCCTGATGACACTGGAAGACAGGAGGGATAGGGGAGACATGATAACGACATACAAAATACTGCGTGGAATAGACAAGGTGGACAGAGACAAGATGTTCCAGAGAGGGGACACAGAAACAAGGAAGTTGAAGACTCAGATGAGTCACAGGGATGTTAGGAAGCAGTTCTTCAGTCATAGAGTAGTCAGGAAGTGGAACAGTCTAGCGAGCGATGTAATGGAGGCAGGAACCATACATAGCTTTAAGACGAGGTATGATAAAGCTCATGGAGCAGGGAGAGAGGGGACCTACACACACACACACACAAGATGTACGCGTGTGTCACCTTACCTCGGTAGGATGACTTGAAAAAGAACAAAAATTTTCACCATCACTCCCTCCATCACTGCCTTGCCAGAAGCGCGCCGATACTACGGTTCAAAACTTCAAATATCCCCATCCCTCAGAGGGCAGACACTGTACTTACTACCTCCAGGACTCAAGTCCGGTTAACTGGTTTCCCTGAATCCCTTCATGAATGTTACCTTATTCACAGTATATCAAGTCATAATATCTACTTGCCTCCATTCACTCCTATCTAACACGCTCACACACACACACTTGCTGGATGCTCAAGCCCCTCGCACACAAAACCTCCTGTATCCCCTCCCTCCAACCTTTCCTAGGACGACTCCTACCCCGCCTTCCCTCCACTACAGATTTATATGCTCTCCAAGTCATGCTATTTTGTTCTGTCCTCTATAAATGTCCGAATCACCCTTCCAAATCCGTCCACTAACCTTTGCAACTTCTCTTCAGGATCTCCCACAAGCACAGTGTCAGCAGCAAAAAGTAACTGCGACAACTCCCACTTTGTATTAGATTCTTTACCTTCTACTCCCACACCTCTCCGAAAACCCCAGCATTCGTTTCTTTTACTACCCCCGTCTATAAATATATTAAACAATCATAGTGACATCACGCATCCCCGTCTGAGGCCTACCTTTAGTGGAAGATAATCTCCTTCTTTCCTACATACTCTATCCTGAGCCTCGCTATCTTAGTAAAAACTTAACTGCTTTCAGTAACCTACTAATTATTCCATAAACTTGCAACAACTTACCCTTATCTAAATACTGTTTGTTCACTTCACATGCTTCACTGTAAATACTTGGCCTACCATACACCTTACTCACCTATTTGTGATTACAGGGGTCGAGTCATAGCTCCTGGCCCCGAATCTTCACTGATTGCTACTGGGTCCTCTCTCTCCCTGCTCCATGAGCTTTATCAAACTTCGTCTTAAAACTATGTATGGTTCCCGCCTCCACTACGTCACTTTCTAGGTTATTCCACTTCCTGACAACTCTATGATTGAAGAAATACTTCCTAACATCCCTTTGACTCATCTGAGTCTTCAGCTTCCAATTGTGACCCCTTGTTTCTGTGCCCCATCTCTGGAACATCCTGTCTTTGTCCACCTTGTCTATTCCCAATTTCTCACCACATTGTGTGCGTGTGTGTGTGTGTGTGTGTGTGTGTGTGTGTGTGTGTGTGTGTGTGTGTGTGTGTGTGTGTGTGTGTGTGTGTGTGTGTGTGTACTCACCTAGTTGTACTCACCTAGCTGAGGTTGCGGGGTTCGAGTCCGAGCTCCTGGCCCCGCCTCTTCACTGATCGCTACTAGGTCACTCTCCCTGAACCGTGAGCTTTATCATACCTCTGCTTAAAGCTATGTATGGATCCTGCCTCCACTACATCGCTTCCCAAACTATTCCACTTACTGACTACTCTGTGGCTGAAGAAATACTTCCTAACATCCCTGTGATTCATCTGTGTCTTCAACTTCCAACTGTGTCCCCTTGTTACTGTGTCCAATCTCTGGAACATCCTGTCTTTGTCCACCTTGTCAATTCCTCTCAGTATTTTGTATGCCGTTATCATGTCCCCCCTATCTCTCCTGTCCTCCAGTGTCGTCAGGTTGATTTCCCTTAACCTCTCCTCGTAGGACATACCTCTTAGCTCTGGGACTAGTCTTGTTGCAAACCTTTGCACTTTCTCTAGTTTCTTTACGTGCTTGGCTAGGTGTGTGTGTGTGTGTGTGTGTGTGTGTGTGTGTGTGTGTGTGTGTGTGTGTGTGTGTGTGTGTGTGTGTGTGTGTGTGTGTGTGTGTGTGTGTGTGTGTGTGTGTGTGTGTGTGTGTGTGTGTG